>NC_057814.1:248821578-248882594 GCF_018294505.1 Triticum aestivum
TAGCGCCGCCTCGGGCCCCGACCTCTCTCTCCTCCTTCCCCGCCGCAACCGCCGCCCTCGCCGGAGCCCCGCCCCGACGAGATCCGCCGCCGCCGCCTCGCTTTGTCCCGTCGCCGAGGACCGCCGCCGACGCCGCCATCCTCCTCACCTCGCCGCGCCGCGCCTCCCCGTGCTTCGACCCGAAGCAGCCGACCGCCGGAGCCGCCTCCCCGCTCGCAGCCGACGCCATCGCCGCCGTCCCACCTCGCCGGCGACCTCCAGCCACCGCGGTAACCGCCGCCTGCCCCTGTCCGTCCGATCTGGATCCAACGGTCCAGATCGAGGTGTTTTTCTTTTCTTTTCTTTTCTTTAAAAAAATGTTTTGTTAATGAACGTTCGTTGGTTAGAGTTAGAGAGTGAGCGTTCGCTCAGTAGGTTTTTTTTCTTTTATTTTTCTGTCCAGGGACCTAGTAGCAATTTGTTTTTCTTACAGAATAGCCCCTGGTTTTCAAACACTCACAACTTTGTACTCGTTTGTCCAAATCCAACGAAACCAACGCCCACTTCTTCGTTATGATCCCCTCTATCCAGTAAAACAACTTAAACATGTTTTTGAAAGTTTTAAAATTTGAATTCAAACAGATTTGTATTCAAACTTCGTTTGATCGTAACTTGAGTTTTATAACTCCGTTTGAGTTGATTCTTTTTGCAATTCGAAGCTCTTGACCTAAACTTTTTGATAAGGCCAAATTCACATAATTTTGGTACTGTTAGAAATTGTTTTATGTTGCAAGAGTTATTTGCTTGGTTTTGAAGTTTTTCCGAATTGTTTTCCTCGTTCTTTCTGATCTTTTGAGTGATTGCTTATGTATGGTTGCTATTGCTTGCTCACGATAGATTGACCGGAGTGTGACGAGTAGATCTATCCAGAGTATTGAGTGCGAATCATCTTCATCAACATTGCAGGCAAGTAACACTTTGATCATACTTTTCCATACCCAGTTTTATTTGCACTAGATCAATCCTCAAACATTGCATGATTAGGATCTAATTAAATTGTGGGTATTGGGAAGTAGTTGAGGTAGTATCTATTACCTGTTTTATTTATTAAACCCTTGGGAGTTACTTCTACGTTTGCTATTATATTGCCATGCTATGCTCGTAGACGTGGATTGGGTTTGAGAGATATTCATGACAGATGTGAGATTGTTAATTAATGGTTTACTTAAGGTGGCAACTAAAACTCACATCTGGGTGGATTGAGGCACCTGGGGAACCCAGTGCTGCCTGTATTTTTGGATATCCCGGGGTACCCGTGTGATCATCCTATGGACCGCCACCCAGGCTCAAAGGGATCATAAGATTATTCATGCTAGAAACTTCCGTGTGCAGCCACAAGCTATTATGGGCTCTAGCATAGTTGAGTAGGTTACATGATCTCTTGAAGAGGTGGGCTAGCAGATGTAGGGGAAAGTAGGTGTAACTGTCCACCCGGAGTAAAGAGTAGTGTTTCTGAAAGACTGTGTCTCGGTCATCCGTTTCTCAAACATCATGCAGTGCGAGAATCAAGCGGAGGCGATCGAGTCTTGTGGGGAAAAGTGCACAAACCTCTGCAGAGTGTACAAACTAATCATGATTAGCCGTGTCCCCGGTTATGGACATCTTGAGTATCTAGTTCTTGGATTATCCCGTTGATCTCATTAGGTTACTTTAATTAATCTTGGTGGGTTAATGATGATACTTAATTGGGATTGAGATGCTGTCAACCATCTCAATGTTTCACAACCACCATGATAGTTAAATAAAATTTATTCCTTTGCAGTAGGGAAAATTTGGCTTTTCGCAAAAACAATATAACCATAGAGCTTTTTCCACCAGCCATATATGCATGTAGTATAGCATTACTATGTTCATTACTCTCTATGTGTTACATTGCCAGCATATTCCATGTGCTGACCCGTTTTCGGGCTGCAACGTTTCATGTTGCAGGATTCTTACGACGAGTAAGTGATACGTTAGGGTTACGATTTCTACACTCAACTTTGCCGTTGGTGTTGATGGGAATCCACAACCTTGTTACTTCCGCTATTTGGATTGAGGTAATAGTATTTACGTTACTTTATACATGTGATTTACCTCTGTTATAAATCCTCGAGTACTGTGTGTGTCAGCATACCGATCCAGGGATGACACTTAAGCACAGAGACTTGATCCATTCGGGTCGGGTCGCTACACTCGGTCATGTCTACATCATTCTCGAACCCGCAAGGTCCGCACGCTTAACGTTCGTTGACAAGATAATACTATATAAGTTATGTATGTTGGTGATCAAATGTTGTTCGGAGTCCGGGATGAGATCACGGACATGACGAGGAGCTCCGGATTGGTCCAGAGGTAAAGATTGATATATAGTATGATGGTACTTGGTCTCCAAAAGAGTTTCGGAATGCACCGGAAGGGGTTCCGGGAGGTCACGTGGAGTTATTGGGCTTATTGGGCCAATGAGGGAAGCACACCAACCCACAAGGGGCTGGTGCGCCCCACCTCTAGGCCGTCGGTCCTTAGGGAAGGAAAGGAGGGGGCCAGCCCCTCCTGCCTTTCTCTCCACGTGCCAAAGGAGGAAGGAGGAGGGCTGGCCCCTCCTGCCTTCTCCTCCACGCGCAAGAAAAGGAAGGGGGACGCCTAGGGCAGGCGCCCTAGGGCTGCCGCCAGCCCTTTGGGGGCGCGCCTAGGGCTGTCTCCCCTCCCCCTCCACCTATATATATATATATATGAGAGGAGGGGAGGGGCAACACACACCACGATTCCAAGCCGTGTGCGGCGCCCCCTCTCCCTATAGTTCTTCCTCCATCCATGTCTGTTGTGCTTGGCGAAGCCCTGCAGAATAGTTTCACCACCACCGTCACCACACCGTCATGCTGCCGGAACTCATCTACCACTTTGCCTCTCTTGGTGGATCGAGAAGGTGAGGATGTCATCGAGGTGAACGTGTGCTGAACGCAGAGGTGCCGTGCGTCCGGTACTTGATCGGGACGGATCATGAAGGTGTACGACTACATCAACCGTGTTGATAAACGCTTCCGCTTAGCAATCTACAAGGGTATGCAGATGCTCCCCCTCTCGTAGTTATACATATACATGGATAGATCTTGCATGTGCGTAGAAATTGTTTGTTTTCCACGCAATGTTCCCCAACAGTGGTATCAGAGCCAGGTCTATGCGTAGATGATATGCACGAGTAGAACAGAAAGGAGTTGTGGGCGGTGATGTTCATATTGCTTCCCACTAATGTCTTATTTTGATTCGGTGGCATTGTGGGATGAAGCGGCTCGGACCAACCTTACATGTCCATGCACATGAGACCGGTTCCACCGACTGACATGCAACTTGTTTTGCATAACGGTGGCTGGCGGGTGTCTGTTTCTCCCACTTTAGTTGAATCGGATTTGACTATGGCGGTCCTTGCAAAGGTTAAATAGCAAATTTATAATCACTATTGTGGTTATGCGTAGGTAAGAACGGTTCTTGCTAGTTGCACGTAGCAGCCATGTAAAACTTTCAACAACAAAGTAGAGGACGTCTAACTTGTTTTTGCAGGGCATGTGGTGATGTGATATGGTCAAGATGTGATGTGATATATGTTGATGTATGAGATGATCATGTTTTATAATGAGTTCACGACTTACATACCGGAAGGAGCCTTAGGGTTGTCTTTAATTATTGTATGACATGTGTGTCAATCACTTAAGCGCCATGTAATTGCTTTACTATATTGCTATGCGTTAGAAATAGTTGTAGAAGCAATAGTTGGCGAGATGACCCCAACGCAACAATGGAGATCAAGGTGTCATGCCGGTGACGATGGTGATCATGCCGATGCTTTGGAGATGGAGATCAAAAGCACAAGATGAGATGGCCATATCATGTCACATATTTTGATTGCATGTGATGTTTATCCTTTATGCATCTTATTTTGCTTAGAACAACGGTAGCATTATAAGATGATCCCTTCACTTAATTTCAAGATAAAAGTGTTCTCCCCGAGTATGCACCATTGCTAAATTAAGTTCGTTATTTCGAAGCAGCTCATGATGATTGGGTGTGATAAATTCTACGTTCACATACAACGGGTGTAAGCCTGTTTTGCACGTGCAGAATACTTGTGTTAAACTTGACGAGCCTAGCATGTACAGACACGGTCTCAGAACACTAGAGACCGAAAGGTCGAACATGAGTCATATAGTAGATATGATCAACATAGAATGTTTACCATTGAAGACTACCCTATCTCACGTGATGATCGAACATGGGTTAGTTGATTTGGATCATGTATCACTTAGACAACTTGAGGGATGTTGATTTAAGTGGGAGTTCATTAGTAATTTGATTATTTGGACTAAAATTTATCATGAACTTAGTCTTAATAGTTTTTGCATATCTATGTTGTAGATCAATGGCATGTGCTACCGTTCCCTTGAATTTTAATGCGTTCCTAGAGAAAGCTAAGCTGAAAGATGATGGTAGAAACTACACGGACTAGGTCCATAACTTGAGGATTATTCTCATTGCTACATAGAAGAATTAAGTCCTTGATGCATCGCTAGGTGACAGACCTGCTGCAGGAGCTGATGCAGATGTTATGAATGTCTGGTAGGCTCGATCTGATGACTACTCGATAGTTCAGTGTGCCATGCTTTACGGCTTGGAACCGGGACTTCAAAGGCGTTTTGAATGCCACGGAGCATATGAGATGTTCCAAGAGCTGAAGTTAATATTTCAAGTAAATGTCCGGGTTGAGAGATATGAAGTCTCCAACAAGTTCTTTAGCTGTAAGATGGAGGAGGACAGTTATGTCAGTGAACACATACTCAAAATGTCTGGGTATCATAACCACTTGACTCAGCTGGGAATTGATCTTCCAGTTGAGTGTGTTATTGACAGAGTTCTTCAGTCACTGCCACCAAGGCTACAAAGGCTTCGTGATGAAATATAATATGCCAGGGATGACGAAAACGATTCTCGAGCTCTTCGTGATGCTGAAATCGGCGGAGGTAGAAATCAAGAAAGAGCATCAAGTGTTGATGGTTAACAAGACCACCAGTTTTAAGAAAGAGGACAAGGGAAAGAAAGGGAACTTCAAGAAGAATGACAAGCAAGTTGCCCCTCCCATGAAGAAGCCCAAAGCTAGACCCAAGCCTGAAACCGAGTGCTTCTACTGCAAAGGAAATGGTCACTGGAAGCGAAACTGCCCCAAGTACTTGGCAGATAAGAAGGATGGCAAAGTGAACAAAGGTATATTTGATATACATGTTATTGATGTGTTCCTTAGTAATGCTCGTAGTAGCACCTGGGTATTTGATACTGGATCGGTTGCTCATATTTGTAACTTGAAACAGGAGCCGCGGAATAAACGAAGATTGGCTAAGGACGAGGTGATGATGCACGTCAGGGATGGTTCAAAGGTTGATGTGATCACCGTCAGCACGCTACCTCTACATCTACCTTCGGGATTAGTTTTAGACCTCAATAATTGTTATTTGGTGGTAGCGTTGAGCATGAATAGTATATATGGATCTTGTTTATTGCAAGACGGTTATTCATTTAAGTCAGAGAATAATGGTTATTCTATTTATACGAGTAACATCTTTTATGGTCGTGCACCTTTGATGAATGTATATTCTTGTTGAATCTCGATCGTAGTGATACAAATATTTCATAATATTGATGCCAAAAGATGCAAAGTTGATAATGATAGTGCAACATACTTGTGGCAGTGCCGTTTAGGTCATATTGGTGTAAAATGCATGAAGAAACTCCATGCGGATGGACTTTTGGAATCACTTGATTATGAATCATTTGATACTTGCGAACCATGCGTCATGGGTGAGATGACTAAAACTCCGTTCTCTGCAACAGTGAAGTGAGCTAATGACTTATTGGAAATAATACATACAGATGTATACCGTCCGATGAGTGTTGAGGCACGCGGAGAGTATCATTATTTTCTAACCTTCACAGGTGATTTGGGTAGGTATGGGTATGTGTCGGAGTAAGTGGCCACGGGTAGCCTAACCGACTACCCCTGGCTCTTCGGAAAATTTATCAGGCCTTTGGGCCTTCAAGCACTCCAAGCATTTGGGCTGCCTTCCCTGGCCGGCTACTACTAAAGCTGACTCCCGGAAGACGACCCAGCCTCACCGACTCCTCCCTAGGGCGACTACGGGGTGGCCGACTCCAAGAAGCCGGCCAAGAAGGACGCCGACTCCTAGGAGCCGGCCAAGACCGCAACCACTCCCACATAACGGCGACGTGATGGGGTGAGGCCACAGTGCGGTCCACGACCCCCGAAGCCCGAGGCGGGCATGGCTACAGGAGGCCGTACGGGGTGGACGTCTCCCGTGCGGCTCGGCACTGTAGCCACGCTAGCCTCGACGTCATCCACGACCCACTCCTGTACGGCCCAAGGACTGCGGGCCCTTTCAGCCAGAGAGAGGCGTGAAGGCGGCCCGGCTTTTCCTAGTCGGCCAAGAGTATAGCCGGCCTCCAGAAGCCGGCTACTCTCTTCCTCGAAGCAGGAGCCCCATTAAGGAGACAAGACGAGGTGAGGCTACAGTGATAGCCCCCGAGGCGGCCCACTATAGCCACGCTCACCTCGACAAAGCCCTCATCATCAGAGGTGCGGCTACAGTAAGCAGCCGCCGACAAGACCCTAGGCGGTGGGACCGGCCTGTCGACCAAGTAGCCGGCAGCCGGCGGGACCCAGCAGCCGGCGGGACCCAGCAGCCGGCGGAGAAGCCGGCGAGCGTAGACACTGACGGCTGGGACCAGTTCCCAGTCGGATTACCATTGTACCCCCGGGGGGTAGGCCTATATAAACCCCCCGGAGCACCCATGCAAAGGGTTCGCTTCTAGGTTCGACCCAAGCATAGCACACACACCATAGATAGAGAGAAGCAGGAGCTAGCCTTGCTCTTCTTCTCCCTTGACCTCAACAGCTCTAGGAGCGATTGTAGCTACCCTTTATCGATCTAGTGATCATGCGGAGACCCCGCAGAGCAGGACTAGGGGTGTTATCTCCTCGGAGAGCCCCGAACCTGGGTAAGATTCGCCGGCGTGCATGTCTTCGCCTCATCCCGTTTCCGGGCACCGGCGACGTTTTATTGGCTCCCACAATGATAAGCCATCCCTTGGCATATGTCGCACCAACCACCCGACATTTGGCGCCCACCATGGGGCCAGGTGCACCGTCGTCCGGAGACCTGTTCTGGACGGGAACCCTCTTCCTCCCCCGCGAGCGCAGCCAGCCTGCTGCGCCCGATGGCGTTTGCCTCGACGCGCTGCAAGGCGTCGACGACGCCTGCGCAGCGAGCCGTCTCGCCGATCTGCTTGGCGAGACTCGCATCTCCGACGAGCCTGCGTCCGACGCAGGCACCGACTACCCCGAGAGCCGCCTCGTCAGCCTCCTCGACCAACTTCACGTCTCCAGCGAGCCCGCTGCGGACATGGAGTCGGTCGGCTCCACCGACCCGATGCTCATCGACTCCGACACCGCGTCGCTCGACGCCTACCCCTCCGACGTGGTGGTCTTCGACGACCCCCTCCCTCGAGCTGACAGCGGCCGCAGCGCTGTCACCGAAGTGCTGGTCATCAGCCACGTCTCCAACTCGGGCGAGAATGCCCACGACGTTCAGCAAGCGGCGATGCACGACCTCTCCGTCCCCATCCCGGCCGACGCCGACGCCGAGACCCTGGAGGCACGCCGCCTTGCCCTCATCGTGGAGGGCAAGAAGATGGCCTCGATGAGACGCCTCACCGAGGCCCACCAGCGCGAAGTCGACCGCGCCGCCTTCGGGACGCCGCCGCCTAGCGGCCCGAGCCGAGCCGGCTTCGTCCAGAAGCGCGGCTCAGCCGTTGCCAGCATGCTGGGCGCAGATCGCCCCGTCTACGCCATCCCGCTCGAGAACCTGCGAGACGGCACGAAGCCGGCGCCCGAGCTGATAGCCATCCCCTGCGCCGGGAGCACGCCGCGACGTCCCGCTCGCCGACTGCGAGCGGCGCGCGCCAGAAGAAAGACAAGGAGCCGGCTGCCAGCCGCAGCCGGACTTGCATTACCATCGAGCGCGACGCGGATGGCCGCCCTCGAGTTGTAGAGCACCAGGGAAACCTGCCCCCTCCCCCGCCTCGAAGAGAAAGACGCCTCACTCCACCGCCTGTCACACATCCGACTCTTGGCGACCGACTTGGCCGCCGAGAAGGAGTCGGCGAGAACGACGCCCGCCACAGGATCGACCGCCTTGCTCGGTCCTTGGCGTTAGAAGAAGAAGATGATGTCGGCCCGCCATGCTTTGGCCCCCGCATCCGTGATGAGACCTTCCCCAAAGGGTTCTCGCTTCCCAGAGACACACCCAAGTACAACGGCTCGGTGAAGCCGGAAGATTGGCTCATCGACTACTCCACAGCCGTCAGCATCGCCAACGGAAATCGGCGTGTCGCCGTGAAGTACGTCCCCTTGATGCTGCAGGGCACGACGCGCACATGGCTCAACAGCCTCAAGCCCTACAGCATCAACAGTTGGCTGGACTTCACCGAAGTTTTTGTCCGCAACTTCACTAGCACCTACAAGCGGCCTCCCAAGCCTCGCCAGCTCTCCCTCTGCGTCTAGGGGCCCAACGAATCGGCCCGCGACTACCTCACGCGATGGGCCGAGCTCCGCAACTCCTGCGAGGGAGTGCACGAGGTCCAGGCCATCGAGTACTTCACTGCCGGGTGCCGAGAGGGCACCCTCCTCAAGCACCGACTCCTCTGCGACGAGCCGGCTACCCTCAACGATCTACTAGTCATCGCTGACAAGTACGCCACTGCCGACTCCTCCATGAAGACCGAGCTCCGAGTAGACGCCTCGGGGAAAGTAATTGCTCCGGCTCCCAAGACGCCGGCTGGCGACCCTAACCGGCGCCCCTACCAGAACGACCACAAGCGCAAGGGCCCCATGCCGACTTCCTCCAGTCGGCAGGTGGCCACAGTTGAAGACGAGCAGCCCGAAGAGCGGCCCGCTCCCAAGAAGAAGGGTGGCCAGCCGCCCTGGCAGCCGTCTTTCTCCTACGAACAAGCACTCGATGCTCCCTGCAAGTTCCACAGCGGCGCAAAGCCGTGCAACCATACAACACGGAAATGCCACTGGCTCACCCGCATCACCAAGGGCGAAGGGATGGTGCCGCCTCCGCCTCCCGGCCCGCCGCCTCCGGCTCCCCAGCAGCCGGCGGCCCGGCTGGCAGTCGGCGCCATCCAAGACGAGTTCCCCGAAGCGCACGACGCCTACATCGTCTTCACAAGTCAAGTCGACGACAAGCGCAGCCAACGCCGGCAGCACCAAGAAGTAAACGCAGTCGCCTCTAGCACCGCCGAGTTCATGCACTGGTCGGAAAAGCCCATCAGCTGGAGCCAGGCCGACCACCCAGAGGTGATGCCTTCGCCTGGCTCCTATGCTATGGTCTTGGACGTCACCCTTGCGACGGAGAGGCGAGCTGCCAGATTTTCCCGCGTCCTGATAGACGGCGGAAGCAGTATCAACATACTGTACCGCGATACCATGGACAAGCTGAACATCAAAGCAAAGCAGCTCATGCCGAGCTGCACCGTCTTCCATGGTATCGTACCCGGCCTATCTTTCTCTCCAATCGGCAAGATCAAGATGGATGTTCTCTTCGGAGACAAAGATCACTTTCGCCGGGAAGCAATATGGTTCGAGGTGGTGGATTTGGAGAGCCCCTATCATGCACTACTTGGCTGACCTGCTTTGGCCAAGTTCATGGCTGTGCCCCACTATGCCTACCTGAAGATGAAGATGTCGAGCTCGAAGGGGATCATCATGATAGCCGGCGACTACAAGAAGTCCATCGAGTGTGCCATCGCCAGCAGCCGGCTGGCCGAGTCCCTCGTGGTGGCGGAAGAGAAGAAGATGTTGGAACGGGTTGTGGCCATGGCCGGCAAGCAGCCGGCCTTGTCCCCCAACCCCAAGGACTGTGATGCGCAGGGCTCCTTCCAGCCTGCCAAAGAGACAAAGAAGATACCTCTAGACCCGGAGCACCCGGAGAGGTTCGCTGTGATTGGGGCGAACTTGGACAGTAAATAGGAAGGCGAGCTCGTCGACTTCCTCCGTGAGAATCGAGACATCTTTGCATGGTCCCCAAAGGACATGCCGGGTGTCCCGAAGGATTTCGCCGAGCACAAATTACATGTCTGAGCTGATGCGAAGCCGGTCAAGCAACCCCTCCGCCGACTATCAGAAGAGAAGCGAAGAATCGTGGGAGAAGAGATAGCCCGGCTCCTTGCAGCCGGCTTCATCATGGAAGTGTTCTTTCCAGAATGGCTTGCCAATCCAGTTCTGGTTTTGAAGAAGAATAACAAGTGGCGCATGTGTATAGACTACACAAGTTTGAACAAGGCCTGCCCAAAGGATCCGTTTGCTTTGCCACGGATTGACCAAGTGATTGACTCCACAGCCGGATGCGAGCTGTTAAGTTTTTTGGATGCATACTCAGGGTATCATCAGATCAAGTTGGACCCAGCTGACCGCCTGAAGACTGCCTTCATCACACCCTTTGGAGCTTTCTGCTACCTGACAATGACATTCGGCTTGAGAAATGCCGGTGCCACTTTTCAGCGTTGCATGCAGAAATGTCTCTTGAAACAACTCGGCAGAAATGCCCACGTCTACGTAGACGACATTGTGGTGAAGACAGAGAAGCGCGGTACCTTGCTGGAAGACCTGAAAGAAACATTTGCCAACTTGCGCCGATTCCAGATCAAGCTCAACCCCGAGAAGTGCGTGTTCGGAGTGCCAGCCGGCCAGCTGCTAGGCTTCCTGGTCTCCGAACGCGGCATTGAGTGCAACCCTGTCAATATCAAGGCCATCGAGAGGATGGAGATTCCCACCAAGCTGCGAGATGTGCAGAAGTTCACTGGCTGCTTAGCCTCCCTGAACCGTTTTATCAGCCGACTAGGAGAGAAGGCTCTCCCTCTGTACCGACTCATGAAGAAGTCCACTCACTTTGAGTGGAATGATCAAACCGACCAAGCCTTCCATGAGTTGAAGAAAATGTTGACCACTCCGCCTGTCCTGGCTGCGCCGACTGAGAAGGAGCCCATGCTCCTCTACATCGCCGCGACAAGCCGAGTCGTCAGCACTGTTGTTGTGGTCCAGCGCCCGGAGGAAGGCCGAGCCCAGCTGGTCCAGAGGCCGGTCTACTATCTCAGCGAAGTACTGTCCAGCTCAAAGCAAAACTACCCGCACTACCAGAAGATGTGCTATGGGGTGTACTTCGCTGCCAAGAAATTGAAGCCCTACTTCCAAGAGCACCCCATCACGGTCGTGTGCACTGCCCCGCTCGCCGAGATCATAGGCAGCCGGGATGCATCTGGCCGGGTGGCCAAATGGGCCATTGCCTTGGCGCCCTACACGATTTTCTATCAACCCCGCACCGCCATCAAGTCGCAAGCATTGGCCGACTTCCTCGTCGACTGGGCCGAGACCCAGTACTTACCGCCGGCTCCCGACTCTACCCATTGGCGGATGCACTTTGACGGGTCCAAGATGCGCACCGGCTTGGGAGCCGGCATCGTCCTCACCTCTCCCAAAGGCGACAAGCTCAAGTACACGCTGCAGATCCACTTCGCCGCCTCCAACAACGTGGCCGAGTACGAGGCGCTCGTACATGGGCTCCGGCTAGCCAAAGAACTCGGCATACGCCGGATCCTGTGCTACGGTGACTCAGACTTGGTGATCCAGCAATCATCTGGCGACTGGGACGCCAAGGACGCGAACATGGCGAGCTACCGTTTCCTTGTCCAGCAGATGAGCGGATACTTCGAAGGGTGCGAGTTCCTTCACGTGCCAAGGGCCGACAACGACCAAGCAGATGCCCTAGCACGGATCGGCTCCACCCGACAAGCCATACCGACTGGCGTCTCCCTCCAGCGCCTCCTCAAGCCGTCCATCAAGCCGTCTCCAGAGTCGGATTCCATCTTCGTACCGCCTGCGCCAGAAACAGCCGGATCCGGCTCAAGAAACCCCACAAGCGGCATGGGGACTTCGACGACTGCCCCGTGGACTGACGTAGTCGCACCCGGCCCAGGGATTTCAGAACCCGGCCCGGGGACTGCAGCAGTCGGCCCGGGGACTGCAACGACACAAGAAGCGGTGGTCGACTCCAATGCAACACCCAACCCACCCACCCGAGTCATGGTGGCCACATTAACAGCAGAAGAAGTCACAGCTCCCTCATGGGCCCAGCCCATCCTTAAGTTCCTAGTCAGCAGAGAGCTGCCGGCTGATGAGGTCACAGCAAGACTAGTGCAACGATGAGCCGCAGCATACACAATAATCAACAAGGAGCTCGTGAAGCGCAGCGTCACTGGAGTCTTCCAGCGTTGCGTCGAGCCAGAAAAAGGAGTGGCAATCCTCAAAGACATCCACCAAGGCGAATGCGGCCATCACGCCGCCTCAAGATCCCTCGTGGCCAAGGCTTTCCGCCATGGGTTCTTCTGGCCGACTGCCTTGGAGGATGCTAAAGAAATAGTCAAGAGCTGCAGAGGATGTCAAGTCTTCAGTTCCAAACAACACCTGCCGGCTTCTGCCCTCAAGACCATTCCCCTCACCTGGCCTTTTGCTGTCTGGGGACTGGACATGGTGGGCCCTTTCAAGACAGCCCGCGGTGGCTTGACACATCTACTCGTTGCGGTGGACAAGTTCACAAAGTGGATTGAAGCCAAGCCAATTAAGAAGCTGAACGGGCCAACTGCCATGACATTCATCACCGACATCACTACTCGGTACGGCGTGCCGCACAGCATCATCACCGACAACGGCACGAACTTCGCCAAAGGCGCACTGGCACGTTTCTGCGCGACGCAGGGCATCCGACTGGACTTAGCGTCCATTGCCCACCCGCAGTCAAACGGCCAGGTCGAGCGAGCAAATGGACTTATCCTCTCCGGCATCAAGCCCCGACTGATTGTACCACTGGAGCGATCGGCCGGCTGCTGGCTCGAAGAGCTGCCGGCTGTCCTCTGGAGTCTGCGCACTACACCCAACAAGTCAACCGGCTTCACTCCATTCTTCCTTGTGTACGGTGCCGAGGCCGTCATCCCAACAGACATCGAGTTCGACTCGCCTCGGATCACCATGTACACGGAGGAGGAAGCCAAAGAAGCAAGAGAAGACGACGTCGACCTACTGGAAGAAGGCCGGCTGTTAGCCCTCAGCCGGTCCGCCATCTACCAGCAAGGCCTGCGCCGCTACTACAACCGCAAGGTCAAGCCAAGATCCTTCCAAGAGGGCGACCTTGTGCTCCGGCTGATCCAGCGAACAGCCGGCCAGCACAAACTCTCGGCCCCTTGGGAAGGCCCTTTCGTCGTCAGCAAGGCACTCGGCAACGACTCCTACTACTTGATCGACGCGCAAAAACCAAGAGCACGCAAGAGAGACGACTCCGGCAAGGAGTCGGAGCGACCATGGAACGCAAACCTCCTAAGACGATTTTACAGCTGAAAAGCAGTATGTATCACGTTCCCCTTTTTGTATTAAGTACAAACCAACAGGCCCCCCGAACAGTACTCGGGGACTGCCTTTTATTTATCTATGAATGACGAGTGTCATATCCATGAATGTATTATTACATTTTGAATTTTTGTCCGGCACCGGGTCCGACTAGTCGGCCCGGGGACTGGCCGCCTTGAGCTATATCGAAAGTTCTTCCTAAAGTCAGCAAAGTAGTGCGCCGGCTCCCGAGTCCTCCCTTGTTGAAAGTCGCAGCTCAAAGAACTGACTGTCTGACTAGCAAGAGGAATGACAGAAAGTACGCCCACACGAAAAACGGCTAGGGAACAACTAACCTATACAAAGAGACGGCCTCCAAATATGCCTGCCGACTATCAAAACAGCCGGCTGGCCGGCTTCCTAAAAAACTTAGCTTAAGTCCGGCAGAGCTAAAAGTACTTCCCCCTCCCCAATCGGCCAGGCACTCCCCGGCTACAGATTGCAGAGCAACTGTTTGACTAGGGAGGCGGCAACCAAGGGAGGGCGGCAAAGGAAAAAAGCAGAAGGACAAAAAGCAAAAGTACAAGGGAAGACCGATTGCATAACTTATATACATAAAGCCGCCCACAGGCCGGCAACAAACTTGAGTTTGAATACACCCAGTGGGTGGAATTGTGCAGACTTAACCAAACATTGTTGAAAAGTAACAAGACAGGAAAACAAAAGAAAGAAGACTAAGGCGCGACAGGAAGGCCGAGCTGGTCGGTAAAGGCGGCCTCGCCGGCTGAAGGAGTGGCCGCCTAGCTGGTCCCGGCTTGACCACCTCCCGCGGCAGGAGACGCACTCGCATGCGACGTAGTGCTGGAGGCGCGGTCAGGCTGGCCGGCTACTCCACCAGCCGGCTTGGCGTCTTCACCCTCCTCCTCCTCCTCTTCGCCCTCGTCGCTGGAGTCGATTTCCTCCGCCGAGTCCTCGCCGTACGCCGGGTCCAGCCCGAACCAATCTTCCGGCTGGGCGACTCCATTGTCGTCCACCTCGGGGGCGAAGACGTTGGTGTCGGTATAGTCGGCGATCGCTGAAGCCCGCCGAATGATGGCCGGCCGCGCCGGCTCTAGCTCCGTGTCGGCTTGCTGCCGCCAGGTAGCCAGCTGGTCCAGGTTCAGGCCAGGATACCAGGCCTTGACGAACTCCAGCGCCCGCCTGGCGCCGGAGCGAGCCGCTGACGCCTTCCAAGCCTCGAAGCGGCCGACTGCCACCTCCAGCCAGTCGGCGGTCCGACTGGGGGTGCCAGGGACCACTTGGCCGGGCCAGAGGGTGGCCAAGACCTGCGACCCCGCGCGCTGAAGCCGGCGGAGCAGCCTGTGAGCCGGCTGGATGCGAGCCTGGATCGCCAAGAGCTGTTCCTCCAGCGAACGGCCGGCGGTTGGCGAGATCTCGAAGCCGGCTTGCCTCTTCGCCTGGCGACGGGCTTCGATGGCCTGGTTGGCGGCAGTTGAATAGCCGGGGAAGTACTCTGCGCGAAGAAGAAAAGAAAAGAAGAACACCAGAATCAGAAAAACAAGCCAAAGTGGCAGATGACAAGAAAGGATGAAGGGGTAGACGAATTACCGTCAACCAGATCCTCGATCTGGCCATAGCCGGAGACCAGAGTCTGCCTGGCCTCTGCCCAGCCGGCCGCCTCCGTCTCGAACTCGGCCTGGAGGGTGGCTTCGCGATCCTGCGCAGCCTTCAGTGCCGCCTTGTGGCCTTCCTCCTGGTCGGCCAGCTTCTTGACCAGGCGGTCGCGCTCCTGCACCAAGGCGGCAAGCTCCGCGTCCTTGGCACGAAGAGCAGTCTGGGACTCCCCCAGCTGTGCCCTCAGACTGGCGTTGGCCGCTGCAGAGATAGAAGAAGAAGAACAATAAGAAATCATCAAGGAAGATCCGAGCCGACTGCTCAGCAGTCGGCCCGAATCTCGGGGACTACACCCAGTGGGTGCGCTGACGCGCCCCCACATGAGATAAAGATCAAGTCACATACCTCGGCTCTCAGTAAGATCGGCGGTCTTCTGAGTCAGCTCCCGAGCCTGGGAGTTGAAGGCGGCCGCTCGGAGGTTGTGGTAGTCTTGCAAGACGGACAGAAGACCGAAGTGAGAACAAAAGCAGCAAAGACAAAATCTCCAAGAAGTTCCAAGCTGCCTGCTCAGCAGCCGACTCGGAACTCGGGGACTACACCCAGTGGGTGCGCTGACGCGCCCCCACGAGAGAAATCAAGATCAAGAAAGAACAAGATAGGAATGCTAACCCGGATGGCTGCCCGCGTTGCGAGGAATTCGTCGGTGAACTGCCTCAGCGCCGCGGCTTGGCTTTGGAGCCGGGTCCGGACGTCTTGTGCAGCGACGTTCACCATGGCTGTCCCTCCGCCCGGCGTCCACCCCGAGGTAGCGCTGGCCGCCTCCGCGTGTCGGGCCGACGAGCTGGAGCCCACGGCCGGCTGTGGCTCCGACGCAGCCTTCTGCGGCTCCAACGCGGCCTTCCCTGCACGCCGGCTTGGCGGAACCCGGACCGCCACCTCAGCTCCCGCGGCCGGCTCGCCCTCCGCCGACTGTGCGGGCGCAGGCTCAGGCTGGCCGCCTTGGGCCGCCCTAGTCGGAGGAGTCGGCCCCGGCGCCTCCCCCAAGATGATGACGTCGTCGCCGCTTCCTCCCAGCCCCGGCTGGGAACCGCTGGCTCCCCCTGGCAAGGGATCCACATCCCCGAGCGCCATGGTGCGCAGGGGGGTGACCATCAAAGCCTCCCCTGCCGCCGCCTCGGCCTCGGCCTCTGCCTGGGCCTTGGCTGCGGCCTCGGCGAGCGCCTTCGCCGCCTCCTCCTCCCGAGCTGCCTGGGCGGCGGCTGCCCTCCGTGCCTCCGCCTCCCGCGCTTCCTGCTCCTCCCGCACCTCCCGCGCGTTCCTTTCCGTCGCCTCCAGGAGGGCGGCGCGGGGATCTACGCGGCGGGTGGTGCTCCCAGAGCCCCCTGGCGACCCGACGACGGAGCCGGCAGCCGCCCGCTGAAGTGACAGCGGAGCTCTGACCGTTGAAAAAGAAGACGAAGGTTCAAGAACCACCAAAGGAAAGAAAGAAGGAAAGTACATAGAAAGAGAGAACTTACGCCGACACAGTCTGTGGCTGCTTCACCACTTTGCGGAAGCGAGCCGCCTTCGCGGCCGCCTCTTCCCGCCTGGTGGCTGCCGCCCCACCCCTGGGCTTCTTCGTCCGGCTGCCGAACATGCCCTGGGTGGCGCGACGTTTCTGGCCTCTACCCCGAGCAGGCTGCGCGCCGGAGGAGCCCGCGCCGCGTCCGGATGCCGGCTGGCGGTGCAGGACGGCTTCGGCTTCGTCCTCGTCCGGCCAGTCGTCGAAGGTAGCGGAGAACCCGGAGCCGCCTGCTTCGCCGCCGGCTTGGCCACCGGCCGGCTCGACGGCATCCTCCATATGGACCGCCCCCAGGTCGGGGTCTTCCTGGTCGTGCTCGGTCCGATCGGGGACGAAGCGGCGCTCCACGTCTGTCCCGCCGGCCGGCCGAAGCAGAGGACCCTGTCAGAAGAACGAGCCGACTGAGTTAGAGTCGGCCCAGAAGAACTCGGCGACAAGGCTGAGGGAGAGAGAGAAAAAGAAACGAGGGGAGCGTACCGCAGGCGGAGGATTGGCACGGCTGTATGGCTCCTTGCCGAATTGCCAGTCTTCAGAAAGTTGGCAGTTGGCAAGGTAATTCACCATGGAGGCGGCGTCGTGTTGCGGCATCTCCTTGGTGCACATTCGGCTCAGATCGAGCTGGCCGCTCATCTGACAGATCAGATGAGGCCGGCTCTGGAGCGGAAGAACCCGGCGCGTGACGAACGCGGCCAGGAAGTCGGGCCCGTCAGGCCCTCCGACTGGACCATCACCCGCAGTCGGGCGATGGCGGCGTTTCCTGCTTGCGACAGCGTCACGGCCCGGAAGGACCACTGGGGCAGCCTGCCCGCCGGCGGGCCGGCCACGTAGGCCGGCAAGTTGAGGTAGTCGCCCCGGGGAGCGATGCTCCGCACGTAGAAGTATGACTTCTGCCACTTCTTCACCGATTGGATCAGCATGATGATGGGGAAGGTGTTGTCGGCGCCTGATCTCCGCGACGCGATGAAGGCGCCGGTCTGAGCCGGCACGCCCCGCACGCGCGTGCCCAGCTTCGACTGGAAGAACTCCCCCCAGAGCTCGAGGGTGGGGAGGACGCCAAGATAGCCCTCGCACAGGGTGACGAAGGCCGACAGCAGCACCACCGCGTTGGGGGTGAGGTGGTGCGGCTGGAGCTGATAGAATTCCAGCCTGGAGCGGAAGAAGGCGCTCACTGGCAGGCCGAAGCCGCGCAGGAAGTGCGAGCGGAAGACCACCCGCTCGCCCTCCCGCGGCGCCGGCCTGATTTCCTTCTCCGGCGCGAGGCGGACCTCCACTTTGTCCGCGCTGGGCAGACGCCGGGTGTCGCGGAGGAAGTCGATGTGGTCGTTATGGACGATGGAGCCGTCCCAATCCCCGCCAAGCTGCTCTACGTGAGGAGGCATGGCGAGGGCTAGCGCGGCGGCAGAGGAGCGTGCGGAGGAAGAGCGCGGCGGCGAGGCGCTGTCGCGAGAACGAGCAAGGGAAGAAGAAGGTGGGAGTAGGAGGAGCGTGCGAGGGCCTGCCGCCCTCCGCCTCCCCCTACTTATAGCCTCACGCGGCCGAAGAGGCCGGACGTGGGGGGGAGATGTGGGATTAACTGCGCCCACTCCCCCCACGTCTCACGTTTATTACGCATAAGTGCGAGCCGAAACTGCCGCTCGGAACGTGCGGGCGGTTTCGGGATACAAAGGATCCGCGCCTGGGCCGGGGCGCGGACGTTGCGGGCCCCCTCCCTGCGGCGACGTCCCGTCACGCGCGTGGGCCGGCAGGCTTTCCGGCCACATGGCACGCCGACGGCCCGAGGCCGGCCCGCGGCCCGGTGCACGTGCCTGCGGTTCCCGCCCCCCGACTCCAGAAGATTTCGACTAAGGCGGCGCGCCTGACCAAGGCCGGCTCCCAGCTGCCGGCTTGTCACGATAGGAAGCTGATCGAGCTTCTTGAACCCTACTCCACCTCGAAGCCCAATCAGCTTCGGGGACTACTGTCGGAGTAAGTGGCCACGGGTAGCCTAACCGACTACCCCTGGCTCTTCGGAAAATTTATCAGGCCTTTGGGCCTTCAAGCACTCGAAGCATTTGGGCCGCCTTCCCTGGCCGGCTACTACTAAAGCCGACTCCCGGAAGACGACCCAGCCTCACCGATTCCTCCCTAGGGCGACTACGGGGTGGCCGACTCCAAGAAGCCGGCCAAGAAGGACGCTGACTCCTAGGAGCCGGCCAAGACCGCAACCACTCCCACATAACGGCGACGCGACGGGGTGAGGCCACAGTGCGGTCCACGACCCCCGAAGCCCGAGGCGGGCATGGCTACAGGAGGCCGTACGGGGTGGACGTCTCCCGTGCGGCTCGGCACTGTAGCCACGCTAGCCTCGACGTCATCCACGACCCACTCCTGTACGGCCCAAGGACTGCGGGCCCTTTCAGCCAGAGAGAGGCGTGAAGGCGGCCCGGCTTTTCCTAGTCGGCCAAGAGTATAGCCGGCCTCCAGAAGCCGGCTACTCTCTTCCTCGAAGCAGGAGCCCCATTAAGGAGACAAGACGAGGTGAGGCTACAGTGATAGCCCCCGAGGCGGCCCACTGTAGCCACGCTCACCTCGACAAAGCCCTCATCATCAGAGGCGCGGCTACAGTAAGCAGCCGCCGACAAGACCCTAGGCGGTGGGACCGGCCTGTCGACCAAGTAGCCGGCAGCCGGCGGGACCCACCAGCCGGCGGAGAAGCCGGCGAGCGTAGACACTGACGGCTGGGACCAGTTCCCAGTCGGATTACCATTGTACCCCCGGGGGGTAGGCCTATATAAACCCCCCGGAGCACCCATGCAAAGGGTTCGCTTCTAGGTTCGACCCAAGCATAGCACACACACCATAGATAGAGAGAAGCAGGAGCTAGCCTTGCTCTTCTTCTCCCTTGACCTCAACAGCTCTAGGAGCGATTGTAACTACCCTTTATCGATCTAGTGATCATGCGGAGACCCCGCAGAGCAGGACTAGGGGTGTTATCTCCTCGGAGAGCCCCGAACCTAGGTAAGATTCGCCGGCGTGCATGTCTTCGCCTCATCCCGTTTCCGGGCACCGGCGACGTTTTATTGGCTCCCACAATGATAAGCCATCCCTTGGCATATGTCGCACCAACCACCCGACAGTATGTCTACTTGATGAAACACAAGTCTAAAACATTTGAAAAGTTCAAAGAATTTCAGAGTGAAGTGGAGAATCATCGTAACAATAAAATAAAGTTTCTACGTTCTGGTCGGGGAGGCGAATATTTGAGTTACGAGTTTTGCCTTCATTTAAGACGATGTGGAATTGTTTCACAACTCACGCCACCTGGAACACCACAGCGTAATGATGTGTCCGAATGTCATAACCGTAATTTATTAGATATGGTGCGTTCTATGATGTCTCTTGCCGATTTTCCTTTATCGTTTTGGGGTTATGCATTAGAGACAGCCGCATTCACGTTAAATAGGGCACCGTATAAATCCGTTGAGATGACACCATATGAACTATGGTTTGGCAAGAAACCTAAGCTATCGTTTCTTAAAGTTTGGGCATGCGACACTTATGTCAAAAGGCTTCAGCCTGATAAGCTCGAACCCAAAGCGGAGAAGTGCGTCTTCATAGGATATCCTAAATAAACTATTGGGTATACCTTCTACCACAGATCCGAAGGCAAGATGTTTGTTGCTGAGAATGGGTCATTTCTAGAGAAGGAGTTTCTCTCAAAAGAGGTGAGTGGGAGGAAAGTAGAACTTGATGAGGTAGTTGTACCTTCTCTCGAATTGGAAAGTAGCACATCAGAGAAAACCGTTCCCGTGATGGCTACACCAACTAGAGAAGAAGCTAATGATGATGATCATGAAACTTCAGATCAAGTTACTACTAAACCTCGTAGGTCGACTAGAACACGTACCACACCAGAGTGGTACAGTAATCTTGTCCTGGAAGTCATGTTGTTAGACAATGGCGAACCTGCGAACTATGCAGAAGCTATGATGAGCCTAGATTCTGACAAATGGCTTGAGGCCATGAAATCTGAGATAGGATCCATGTATGAGAACAAAGTGTGGACTTTGGTGGACTTGCCCGATGATCGGCAAGCCATTGAGAATAAATGGATCTTCAAGAGGAAGACAGACGCTGATGGTAATATCACTGTCTACAAAGCTCGACTTGTCATAGAAAGGTTGTTGACAAGTTCAAGGGGTTGACTACGATGAGACTTTCTCACCCGTAGCGATGCTTAAATCTGTCAGAATCATGTTAGCAATTTTCACATTTTATGATTATGAAATCTGGCAAATGGACGTCAAAACTGCATTCGTTAACGGGTTTCTTAAAGAAGAGTTGTATGTGATGCAACCAGAAGCTTTTGTCAATCCTAAAGGTGCTAACAAAGTGTACAAGCTCCAGCGATCCATCTATGGACTGGTGCAAGCATCTCGGAGTTGGAATATACGCTTTGATTAGGTGATCAAAGCATTTGGTTTTATACAGACTTATGGTGAAGCCTGTATTTACAAGAAAGTGAGTGGGAGTCTGTAGCATTTATGATATTATACATGGATGACATATTGCTGATTGGAAATGATATAGAATTTCTGAATAACATAAAAGGATATTTGAATAAGAATTTTTCAATGAAAGATCTTGGTGAAGCTGCTTATATATTGGGCATCAAGATCTATAGGGATAGATCGAGATGCTTAATAGGACTTTCACAAAGCACATACCTTGACAAAGTTCTGAAGAAGTTCAAAATGGACCAGTCAAAGAAAGGGTTCTTGCTGTGTTGCAAGGTGTGAAATTGAGTCAGACTCAAAGTCCGACCACGGCAGAAGATAGAGATAGAATGAAAGTCATTCCCTATGCCTTAGCCATAGGTTCTATAATGTATGTCATGCTGTGTACCAGACCTGATGTGTGCCTTGCCATAAGTTTAGCATGGAGGTACCAAAGTAATCCAGGAGTGGATCACTGGACAACGGTCAAGAATATCCTAAAGTACCTGAAAAGGACAAAGGATAGGTTTCTCGTTTATGGAGGTGACAAAGAGCTCATCGTATAGGGTTACGTCGATGCTAGCTTCGACACAAATTCGGATGACTCTAAGTCACAAATCAGATACATACTTATATTGAATGGTGGAGCTGTCAGTTGGTGCAGTTCTAAGCAGAGCGTCATGGCGGGATCTACATGTGAAGCGGAGTACATAGCTGCTTCAGAAGCAACTCATGAAGGAGTCTCGACGAAGGAGTTCATATCCGATCTGGGTGTAATACCCAGTGCATCGGGTCCAGTGACAATCTTTTGTGACAATGTTGGAGCAATTGCCTTAGCCAAGGAGTCCACGTTTCACAAGAGAACCAAACACATCAAGCGACGCTTAAACTCCATTTGCGTAAAGGTCAAGGATGGAGACATAGAAATTTGTAAAAATACATACAGATCTGAATGTGGTAGACCCTTTGACTAGACCTCTTCTGCGGGCAAAACATGATCAGCACCAAGACTTAATGGGTGTTAGATTCATTACTATGTAATCTAGATTATTGACTCTAGTGCAAGTGGGAGACTGTTAGAAATATGCCCTAGAGGCAATAATAAAGTGGTTATTATTATATTTCCTTAATCATGATAAAGGTTTATTATTCATGCTATAATTGTATTGATCGGAAACTTAAATACATGTGTGGATACATAAGCAAATACCAAGTCCCTAGTAAGCCTCTATTAAACTAGCTCGTTGATCAATAGATGGTTAAGGTTTCCTCACCATGGACATGAGTTGTCACTTGATAACGGAATCACATCATTAGGAGAATGATGTGATGGACAAGACCCATCCATTAGCTTAGCATATGATCATTAAGTTTACTGCTACTGCTTTCTCAATGTCAAATACTTATTCCTTCGACCATGAGATCATGCAACTCCCGGATACCGGAGGAATAACTTGTGTGCTATCAAACATCACTTCGTAATTGGGTGATCATAAAGGTGCTCTATAGGTATCTCCGAAGGTGTCTGTTGAGTTGGCATGGATCGAGATTGGGATTTGTCATTCCGTATGACTGAGAGGTATCTCTGGGCCCTCTCGGTAATACAGCATCACAAGAAGCTTGCAAGCAAGGTGACTAAGGAGTTAGTTACAAGATGATGTATTGCGGAACGAGTAAAGAGACTTGCCAATAATGAAATTGAACTAGGTATGGAGATACCGACGATCGAATCTCGGGCAAGTAACATACCGACGGACAAAGGGAACTACGTATGTTGTCATAAAGGTTCGATCAATAAAGATCTTCTTATAATATGTAGGAACCAATATGGGCATCCAGGTCCCACTATTGGTTATTGACCGGAGAAGCGCCTCGGTCATGTCTACATCATTCTCAAACCCGTAGGGTCTGCACGGTTAACGTGCGTTGATGATATAATACTATATGAGTTATGTATGTTGGTGACTGAATGTTGTTCGGAGTCCCGGATGAGATCATAAACATTACGAGGAGCTCTGGAATGGTCAGGAGGTAAAGATTGATATATATGATGATGGTATTTGGTCTGTGGAAGAGTTTCATAATGCACCGGATATTTATCGGATAACCGCAAGGGGTTCCGAGAGGCAACGGAGAGTTATTGGGCTTATTGGGCCAACGAGGGAAGCACACCAACCCATAAGGGGCTGGTGCGGCCCACCGCTAGGCCGCCGGCCCTTAGGGAAGGAAAGGAGGAGGGCCAGCCCCTCCTGCCTTTCTCTCCACGTGCCAAAGGAGGATGGAGGAGGGCTGGCCCCTCTTGCCTTCTCCTCCATGTGCAAGAAAAGGAAGGGGGCGCCTAGGGCTGCCGCCAGTCCCTTGGGGGCGCGCCTAGGGCTGCCTCCCCTCCCCCTCCACGTGTATCTATGAGAGGAGGGGAGGGGGCAACACACACCACGATTCCAAGCTGTTTGCGGCGCCCCCTCTCCCTCTAGTTGCTCCTCCGTCCACGTCGGTTGTGCTTGGCGAAGCCCTGCGGAATAGTTTCACCACCACCGCCACCACACTGTCGTGCTGCCGGAACTCATCTACTACTTCGACTCTCTTGCTGGATCGAGAAGGCGAGGACGTCATCGAGGTGAACGTTGTCGGGGAACGCAGTATTTCAAAAAATTTCCTACAATCACGCAAGATCTATCTAGGAGATACATAGCAATGAGACGGGAGAGTGTGTCCATGTACCCTCATAGACCTAAAGCGGAAGTGTTTAGTAACGCGGTTGATGCAGTCAAACGTCTTCACGATCCAACCGATCCAAGTACCAAACATACGGCACCTCGGTGTTCAGCACACGTTCAACACGATGACGCCCCTCGAGCTCTTGATCCAGTTGAGGACGATGGAGAGTTCCGTCAGCACGACGGCGTGGCGACGGTGATGATGAAGTTACCGGCGTAGGGCTTCGCCTAAGCACTACGACGATATGAACGAGGTGTTAAACTATGGAGGGGGCACCGCACATGGCTAAGAGATTGTCTGTTGTGCTTTGGGGTGCCCCTGGCCACGTATATAAAGCAGGGAGAGGAGGAGGCCGGCGGCCAGGAGGGGCGCGCCATAGGGGGAGTCCAACTAGGATTCCTAATCCTAGTTGGACTCCCCTTCCTTTTCCCAAAGGGGGAGAGAGGGAAGGAGGAGGAGAGGGAGAAGGAAAGAGGGGGGTGCCGCCCCCTCCCTAGTCCAATTCGGACTTGGCATGGGGGGTGGCGGCCACCGTTGCGGCCCTCCTCTCCTTTCCACTAAGGCCCATGAAGGCCCACTACTTCCCCAGGGGGGTTCCGGTAACCTCCCGGTGCTATGAAAATACTCGAATCACTCCGGAACCATTCCGGTGTCCAAATATAGCCTTCCAATATATCAATCTTTACCTCTCGACCATTTCGAGACTCCTCGTCATGTCCGTGATCTCATCTGGGACTCCGAACAATCTTCGGTCATCAAATCACATAACTCATAATACAAATCATCATCGAACGTTAAGCATGCGGACCCTACGGGTTCGAGAACTATGTAGACATGACTGAGACACATCTCTGGTCAATAACCAATAGCGGAACCTAGATGCTCATATTGGCTCCTACATATTCTAAGAAGATCTTTATCGGTCAAACCGCATAACAACATATGTCATTCCCTTTGTCATCGGTATGTTACTTGCCCGAGATTCGATCGTCGGTATCCTCATACCTAGTTCAATCTTGTTACTGGCAAGTCTCTTTACTCGTTCTGTAATGCATCATCCCGTAACTAACTCAATAGTCACATTGCTTGCAAGGCTCATAGTGATGTGCATTACCGAGAGGGCCCAGAGATACCTCTCCGTACACGGAGTGACAAATCCTAATCTCGATCTATGCCAACTCAACAAACACCATCGAAGACACCTGTAGAGCATCTTTGTAATCACCCAGTTACGCTGTGACATTTGATAGCACACAAGGTGTTCCTCCGGTATTCGGGAGTTGCATAATCTCATAGTCAGAGGAACATGTATAAGTCATGATGAAAGCAATAGCAGTAAAACTAAACGATCATTGTGCTAAGCTAACGGATGGGTCTTGTCCATCACATCATTTTCTAATGATGTGATCCCGTTCATCAAATGACAACACATGTCTATGGTCAGGAAACTTAACCATCTTTGATTAACGAGCTAGTCAAGTAGAGGAATACTAGGGACACTCAGTTTTGTCTATGTATTCACACATGTACTAAGTTTCCGGTTAATACAATTCTAGCATGAAGAATAACCGTTTATCATGATATAAGGAAATATAAATAACAACTTTATTATTGCCTCTAGGGCATATTTCCTTCAAACATGTGATGAACACGGAGGTGCCGTGCGTTCGGTCCTTGATCGGGACGGATCGTGAAGGTGTACGACTACATCAACTGCGTTGATATATGCTTTCGCTTAGCGATCTACAAGGGTATGTAGAAGCTCTCCACCTCTCGTAGCTATACATCTCCATGGATAGATCTTGCGTGTGCATAGAATTTTTTTGTTTTCCATGCAACGTTCCCCAACAGTGGTATCAGAGCCAGGTCTATGCGTAGATGATATGCACGAGTAGAACACAAAGGAGTTGTGGGTGGTGATGTACATATTGCTTCCCACCAATGTCTTATTTTGATTCGGCGGCATTGTGGGATGAAGCGGCTCGGACCAACCTTGCATGTCCACGGACATGAGATCGGCTCCACTGACTGACATGCAACTTGTTTTGCATAAAGGTGGCTGGCGGGTGTCCCAACCCTTCTCCCGATGCACCATGAGGGTTCCGTGGTATATTATGTTGGGTTCTACGGTAGGGTGCATCGACTACAAAATAATATTTTCCTACGCATAGAACAACCAAGATCATGCTACGGGAGATGGATCACAAATCGTTACCACTAGACGCGCAGTGCCATGCAGCGGAAGAAGAGTTGGGGCAACGCGTCTGCGTGGATCGTCTCCTCCTCGTCCGATCTCCCTCGAACAGCCGGTCGTTGGATCCCACGTACAGGTTCGCCAGAGCGGCACAAATGTACCGCCTCTAATGGTATCCGCGCGTGCAGGAGGAACACCGTGCGATGGACTGCTAGGTCTGATCACACACTCAGCGACGAGTGGAGGTGGCTAGTTGCAACACATGCAAAGCCCTAGTGACGGCGCTGAAGCGATCAACCAAATGAGTGTGTCGCACCCCCACTACATATAGGCATCCGTTGTGGTCTCAACACTTGGGCCTCGCACGGATGCTAAAGCCCAAAGTCTATTCGGCCTAGATCCGAGTCCGAGTAGGATCGCATCTGACTCGTGGAGTCGGATCGGGCCTCACAGGTTCCTTCCCTTAAGCGCGCGACCCCTTAGGTTCAAGTCAGCTTGGTCGCAGGTTGGATCACCTCCGACCAGCTCAGCTGGTAGCGGCCTCTAGCAAGGCTTGTCAACCACCGAGTAGACTATGAAGCCGGTTGGTGAATGTACAACGTGTCACACTTTTGTTCCCTTTGCCACACAATATACGTTGTTGGGCTCAAGGCGAGTCTTTCATCCTTGTGCTAGCCCGATCTCTTTCTCCTTCCAGTGAATCCGACCAACACTTCAGATTATTTCGTAATCCTCATCGCATGGCCATGCTTATCCAGGTCGGATCACACGAGGGGCCCAGAGTATATCTCTCCTGATCGGAGGGGCAAATCCCATCTTGCTCGACCATGTCTTGCAGCATAGGTCTGGACAAACCCGAAACATACCTTCATAACTACCTAGTTACAGAGTAGTGTTTGGTTGGCCCAAAGCAAGTCTGTCACCATCCCGAGTACATGCGCCAGCTCAGGTCTTAGGACATAGAGCGTATGTTGTACTAGAGACTCACATATGACATATCGCCGCCTCTCATAGTTGGGTCTATCCGACTCAGACCTTATCTCGACTCGGATCCGACCATGTCGAATTAGACCACATCCTTCTGAGCCCGTATTATTCGGTTAGCATCCAATGCTCCATGGCTATGCTAGTCTGATACGTCTCCAACGTATCTATAATTTATGAAGTATTCATGCTATTATATTATCCATCTTGGATGTTTAATGGGCTTTACTATGCACTTTTATATTATTTTTGGGACTAACTTATTAACCCAGAGCCTAGTGCCAGTTTCTGTTTTTCTCCTTGTTTCAGTGTTTCCCAGAAAAGGAATATCAAACGGAGTCCAAACGGAATGAAACCTTCGGGAGAGTTATTTTTGGAACGGAAGCAATCCAGAAGACTTGGAGTGTACGTAAAGGAAGCAACGAGGAAGGAACGAGGCAGGGGGGGCGCCCACCCCCTGGGCGCGCCCTCCACCCTCGTGGGCCCCTCGTGGCTCCCCTGACCGACTTCTTTCACACACACACACACACACACACACACATATATATATATACCCTAAAAACTTCGGGGAACAGAATAGAACGGGAGTTCCGCCGCCGCAAGCCTCTGTAGCCACCAAAAACCAATCGGGACCCTGTTCCGGCACCCTGCCGGAGGGGGGACCCCTCACCGGTGGCCATCTTCATCATCCCGGCGCTCTCCATGACGAGGAGGGAGTAGTTCACCCTCGGGGCTGAGGGTATGTACCAGTAGCTATGTGTTTGATCCCTCTCTCTCGTGTTCTTGAGGTGATACGATCTTGATGTATCGCGAGCTTTGCTATTATAGTTGGATCTTATGATGTTTCTTCCCCTCTACTCTCTTGTAATGGATTGAGTTTTCCCTTTGAAGTTATCTTATCGGATTGAGTCTTTAAGGATTTGAGAACACTTGATATATGTCTTGCCGTGCTTATCTGTGGTGACAATGGGATATCACGTGATTCACTTGATGTATGTTTTGGTGATCAACTTGCGGGTTCCGCCCATGAACCTATGCATAGGGGTTGGCACACGTTTTCGTCTTGACTCTCTGGTAGAAACTTTGGGGCACTCTTTGAAGTACTTTGTGTTGGTTTGAATAGATGAATCTGAGATTGTGTGATGCATATCGTATAATCATACCCACAGATACTTGAGGTGACATTGGAGTATCTAGGTGACATTAGGGTTTTGGTTGATTTGTGTCTTAAGGTGTTATTCTAATACGAACTCTATGATAGATCGAACGGAAAGAATAGCTTTGTGTTATTTTACTACGGACTCTTGAATAGATCAGAAAGAATAACTTTGAGGTGGTTTCGTACCCTACCATAATCTCTTCGTTTGTTCTCCGCTATTAGTGACTTTGGAGTGACTCTTTGTTGCATGTTGAGGGATAGTTATATGATCCAATTATGTTATTATTGTTGAGAGAACTTGCACTAGTGAAAGTATGAACCCTAGGCCTTGTTTCCTAGCATTGCAATACCGTTTGTGCTCACTTTTATCATTAGTTACCTTGCTATTTTTATATTTTTCAGATTACAAAAACTTATATCTACCATCCATATTGCACTTGTATCACCATCTCTTCGCCGAACTAGGGCACCTATACAATTTACCATTGTATTGGGTGTGTTGGGGACACAAGAGACTCTTTGTTATTTGGTTGCAGTGTTGCTTGAGAGAGACCATCTTCATCCTACGCCTCCCACGGATTGATAAACCTTAGGTCATCCACTTGAGGGAAATTTGCTACTGTCCTACAAACCTCTGCACTTGGAGGCCCAACAACGTCTACAAGAAGAAGGTTGTGTAGTAGACATCAAGCTCTTTTCTGGCGCCGTTGCTGGGAGGTGAGTGCTTGAAGGTATATCTTTAGATCTTGTAATTGAATCTTTTTGTTTCTTGTTTTATCACTAGTTAGTCAATAAAAGAAAACTACAAAAAAATGGAATTAAGTTTGCCACTTATGCTTCACCTTTTTAATATCTTTCGTGAAAATGATGGAAAGGAAAATTGTGATCAAGTGCTAGAAGAAGAAGCCTATAAAATGTTTGGCACTAAATTTTTGAATGATGAGCATGATTGCAATGTTGTTGGTATGAACTCTTTGAATATCCATAGTACTAATGATGATTGCACTAGTCATGATGAAAATATCTCTTATAAGCATGTCAACTTTTGTGGAATACATAGAGTTTGCAAGTACACACCAATTAGGGAAGATAGATTTTGCAAGAGGCATAAGTACTTAGAAACTAAATGGTTTCAAGAAAGGCTAGATGTTTGTGCTGAAAATTTAAATTTTCTTAGCCGTACTTGTGAACTTTGCAATGAACATGGTCATTTAACTATCCGATGCAAATTGTTTCATGATCTAATCGTTTCCAAAAATTGTGATGACTTGATTTCCCTTGCACATCATAATGAACTTAGTTTGCTTATGGGTTACGAAGAAATGAAACGTATAACTAACTATCTTCCAGTATTTGCCCGTGATAAACTTCTTGATTTTGATCTAGAGGAAATTTATATGTATTGTGCAGTGAATTGCATTGAAAATCCTTATATTGCCAATTACATAAAGAAAAGAAAGCAAATGGAAGATGAAGAGAACACTAATGAAAGGGAAGAGACCTCCCAATATCCTCCTATTATTTCTTATGATGAATCAGGTAACGAGGAGGAGCTTTCTATTCAACCAATCTCATCAATAAGGAGCTCAAAAAAGAGGGATAAACCCGCACATGATGTGAATAAGAAAAAGAAAAAACGGAGAAGCAAAGGTAAAAAGGCATCCCTCCCAAATGATGTTGCTCCTACTACTCATTGTGATGATGATAATTGCTATACTATTGGTGCTATCCATACTATTAATAATGAGAGTGATTATGCTTATGATATGAAAAGGCCCAAGCTTGGGGATGCTATGGTTGATGAGGATGACACATTTGAGAATATATTTGCTGAAATTAATGTTTGTCCCAAGCTTGGGGATGCTACGTTTAATGAAGATGATGTTTTTAGCCTCCCAAGTTTTGATATGCAAAGTTGTTATGATGATAGCATGCCTTCTACCTATGATGATTATATTGATGAAAGTGGGTTTGGAAGAGTGTCAACTTTAGGAAGTAATGATACCACTATTTTGGAGGATGTTGAATCTTATAATGTTTATGAAAGTGGATTTGGAGAGGTCATGACTTTATTTAGTGATGAGTCCACTATCTTGGAAGAGGTTTCAATCGATTATGATGAGAACAAAGTTGCTACTTATGATGATTATTGTGATAAAACTTATGCTATAAAAAGTAGTGATGATTATATTTATAAAACTTATCATGATTATGATTACCCTTTTTCTGAACATTACTCTTTTAATGTGGAAACAATTTATAGTATTCGAGTCTCTTATGATACTCCCACTGTTCTGAATGAGAAGAATTTTGCTCATGTGGAGAGTAATAAACTTTCTATGCTTGTAGATCATGAAAAGAATGCTTTAGGTGATGGTTATATTGTTGAATTCATTCATGATGCTACTGAAAATTATTATGAGGGAGGAATGTATGCTTGTAGGAATTGCAATAATATCAAGTTTCCTCTCTATGCGCTTAAAATCTTGAAGTTATGCTTGTTTTGCCTTCCTATGCTAGTCGATTATTGTTCCCATAAGTTGTTTGCTCACAAAATCCCTATGCATAGGAAGTGGGTTAGACTTAAATGTGCTAGTCATATTCTTCATGATGCTCTCTTTATGTTTCAATTCTTATCTTTTATGTGAGCATCATTGAAATCATCATGCCTAGCTAGGGGCGTTAAACGTTAGCGCTTGTTGTGAGGCAACCCAATTTTATTTTAGTTTCTTGCTTTTTGGTTCTGTTTAGGAATAAATAATCTATCTAGACTCTGGTTAGATGTGGTTTTATGTTTTAATTAGTGTTTGTGCCAAGTAAGACCTATAGGATCTTCTTGGATGATAATTATCTGATCTTGCTGAAAATTCCAGAAACTTTCTGTTCACGAAAACAATTGTTTAAAATCACCATAACGTGATAAAATACTGATTCCAATTGCAGAAGATCAATAATCAAATTATCTAGGCCTTCCTATTTTGGTAGATTTTTCTGAGTTCCAGAAGTTTGCGTTAGTTACAAATTACTACAGACTGTTCTGTTTTTGACAGATTCTGTTTTTCGTGTGTTGTTTGCTTATTTTGATGACTCTATGGCTAGTAAAATAGTTTATAAACCATAGAGAAGTTGGAATACAGTGGATTTAACACCAATAAAAATAAAGAATGAGTTCATTACAGTACATTGAAGTGGTGTTTTCTTTTCTTTCGCTAACGGAGCTCACGAGATTTTCTGTTAAGTTTTGTGTTGTGAAGTTTTCAAGTTTTGGGTAAAGATTCGATGGACTACGGAATAAGGAGTGGAAAGAGCCTAAGCTTGGGGATGCCCAAGGCACCCCAAGGTAATATTCAAGGACAACCAAGAGCCTAACCTTGGGGATGCCCCGGATGGCATCCCCTCCTTCGTCTTCGTTCATCGGTAACTTTACTTGGAGCTATATTTTTATTCACCACATGATATGTGTTTTGCTTGGAGCGTCGTTTTATTTTCTTTAGCTTTGCTTGCTGTTTGAATAAAATACCAAGATCTGAAATTCTTAAATGTTAGAGAGTCTTCGCATAGTTGCATAATTATTTGACTACTCATTGATCTTCACTTATATCTTTTTGGAGTAGTTTGTCATTTACTCGTGTGCCTCCCTTATATCCTATGAGTAAATGGTTGAATGATTTGAATGTCATAAATCTGAAATTATATATGTTTCATATGATTATCCCATGGGGAGTAATGACTTCACATAAGAAGTAGAGGTGGTAAATTTATTGAAGGTTAGCAAACATTGTATTGGTCACTTGAACAATTCATGGAAGAATATTGAAGGAAGAGAGATTTCACATATAAATATACTATCTTGGACATCCTTTTTTATTGTGAGCACTCATTAAAATATGACATGCTAAAAGGTTGATGTTGGACAAGGAAGACAACGTAATGGGTTATGTTTTCTTATATCCGAAATAAAGTATATTGTCATGGATCACCCAACACGTTTAGCTTGCCTTTCCCCCTCATGCTAGCCAAATTCTTTGCACCAAGTAGAGACACTACTTGTGCTTCCAAACATCCCTTAAACCAGTATTGCTATGAGAGTCCACCATACCTACCTATGGATTGAGTAAGATCCTTCAAGTAAGTTGTCATCGGTGCATGCAATAAAAATTGCTCTCTAAATATGTATGATCTTTTAGTGTGGAGAAAATAAGCTTTACACGATCTTGTGATATGGAAGCAATAAAAGCGACGGACTGCATACTAAAGGTCCCTATCACAAGTGGCAATATAAAGTGACGTTCCCTCGCATTAAGATTTTGTGCATCCAACTATAAAAGCGCATGGCAACCTCTGCTTCCCTCTGCGAAGGGCCTATCTTTTATTCTTGTCTTTTACCTTATGCAAGAGTCATGGTGATCGTCACCTTTCCTTTTTACATTTTATCCTTTGGCAAGTACATTGTGTTGGAAAGATTCTGATATATATATCCAATTGGATGTAAGGCATCATGAGCTATTATTGTTGACATTACCCTTGAGGTAAAAGGTTGGGAGGCGAATCTATAAGCCCCTATCTTTCTCTGTGTCTGATTAAAACTTACCCATAAATATCGCGTGAGTGCTAGCAATTATGAAAGACTAAATGATAGTTGAGTATGTGGAGTTTGCTAAATCAAAGCTCTGACATAGACTCTTCCTGAAAATAAGATAAATTGTAATTGTTTGATGACTGATAACACGGTTTTTTAGTTTTCAAGAAAGTTCATGATCTATACTTTAACATGTGAATAGTTTGCTACTTGATCATGCAAAGTTTTATGATATGAGCTACTGTTATGACATATAATGATGCTAGAAAACGTGATTGAAATTATCATTGATCAAACTTGTGCACCTGCTAGCATTCACACTTCATAAATTCTTTCTTTTATCATTTACCTACTCGAGGACGAGCAGGAATTAAGCTTGGGGATGCTGATACGTCTCCAACGTATCTATAATTTATGAAGTATTCATGCTATTATATTATCCATCTTGGATGTTTAATGGGCTTTACTATGCACTTTTATATTATTTTTGGGACTAACTTATTAACCCAGAGCCCAGTGCCACTTTCTGTTTTTCTCCTTGTTTCAGTGTTGCGCAGAAAAGGAATATCAAACGGAGTCCAAACGGAATGAAACCTTCGGGAGAGTTATTTTTGGAACGGAAGCAATCCAGAAGACTTGGAGTGTACGTAAAGGAAGCAACAAGGCAGGGGGGCGCGCCCACCCCCTGGGCGCGCCCTCCACCCTCGTGGGCCCCTCGTGGCTCCCCTGACCGACTTCTTTCGCCTATATATATCCATATACCCTAAAAACTTCGGGGAACAGAATAGAACGGGAGTTCCGCCGCCGCAAGCCTCTGTAGCCACCAAAAACCAATCGGGACCCTGTTCCGGCACCCTGCAGGAGGGGGGGACCCCTCACCGGTGGCCATCTTCATCATCCTGGCGCTCTCCATGACGAGGAGGGAGTAGTTCACCCTCGGGGCTGAGGGTATGTACCAGTAGCTATGTGTTTGATCCCTCTCTCTCGTGTTCTTGAGGTGATACGATCTTGATGTATCGCGAGCTTTGCTATTATAGTTGGATCTTATGATGTTTCTTCCCCTCTACTCTATTGTAATGGATTGAGTTTTCCCTTTGAAGTTATCTTATTAGATTGAGTCTTTAAGGATTTGAGAACACTTGATGTATGTCTTGCCGTGCTTATCTGTGGTGACAATGGGATATCACGTGATTCACTTGATGTATGTTTTGGTGATCAACTTGCGGGTTCCGCGCATGAACCTATGCATAGGGGTTGGCACACGTTTTCGTCTTGACTCTCCGGTAGAAACTTTGGGGCACTCTTTGAAGTACTTTGTGTTGGTTTGAATAGATGAATCTGAGATTGTGTGATGCATATCGTATAATCATACCCACGGATACTTGAGGTGACATTGGAGTATCTAGGTGACATTAGGGTTTTGGTTGATTTGTGTCTTAAGGTGTTATTCTAGTACGAACTCTATGATAGATCGAACGGAAAGAATAGCTTTGTGTTATTTTACTACGGACTCTTGAATAGATTGATCAGAAAGAATAACTTTGAGGTGGTTCCGTACCCTACCATAATCTCTTCGTTTGTTCTCCGCTATTAGTGACTTTGGAGTGCTCTTTGTTGCATGTTGAGGGATAGTTATATGATCCAATTATGTTATTATTGTTGAGAGAACTTGCACTAGTGAAAGTATGAACCCTAGGCCTTGTTTCCTAGCATTGCAATACCATTTGTGCTCACTTTTATCATTAGTTACCTTGCTGTTTTTATATTTTCAGATTACAAAAACCTATATCTACCATCCATATTGCACTTGTATCACCATCTCTTCGCCGAACTAGTGCACCTATATAATTTACCATTGTATTGGGTGTGTTGGGGACACAAGAGACTCTTTGTTATTTGGTTGCAGGGTTGCTTGAGAGAGACCATCTTCATCCCGCGCCTCCCACGGATTGATAAACCTTAGGTCATCCACTTGAGGGAAATTTGCTACTGTCCTACAAACCTCTACACTTGGAGGCCCAACAACGTCTACAAGAAGAAGGTTGTGTAGTAGACATCATAGTCTAGTCAGCTACGCGTCCACACAACCCTTTCAACTAGGGACCTTTTAGGACAGTCATCATACAATGCATAGTCCAACAAAAAAGTCACGTACTTGCTGATACACATCATTGATAATGTCCAAGGACTATCTTTATTCTTAAACACATAGGAAATATCATCATACATGATTTCCTCTAGGGCACATCTCCAACACCGACCGACAGGAGTCGTATAGAGATATGATTGGCAAGGAGTTGCTTACCGGATAGGCATGTTGGCTAGCAGTGATGCTAAATCTCACTAGTCGCATGCGCTAGTTGGATCCTGAATCACTGATAGTTTGCAGAGGGATGCCAACTTCAGTGGGGGTATTTATGTTTAAGGCTTGAATTACTCTACATAAACACATTGCTTAGTGATTGCATATTTTTCTGTTGTAGATGAATGGCACCACCTGCTCGACCCAACTTTGCATTGAAATCAATATTGGAAAAAAGATAAACTTAATGGAACAAACTTTACCACCTGCTGGTATAGAAATTCGAGAACTGTTCTCAAGCACGATAAGAGGGAACATGTTCTAGAGGATCCACTTCTAGAGGAACCTGCTCATACTGCTAATGCCACAACAAGGAATGCCTACCAGAAACTCAATGATGAATCAAACGAGATTAGCTGCCTCATGCTGGCTTGTATGGAGCCCGATTTGCAGCAACATTTTGAAGATGTTGGGGCTTTAAATATCATCGAGAGTCTCAAGAGCATGTTTCAGGTACAGGCTAGGACCGAAAGGTTCAACGTCTGGCAATCCTTGATGGATGGTAAGTTGAACGAAGGTGATCCACTGAGCCCGCATGTGATCAAGATGCTCGTATACGTGCAAGCTTTGGATCGGTTAGGCTTCTCGCTCTTGGATGAGTTGGCTACAGATGTAGTTTTGGGGTCTCTTCCGCCTAGCTATGAGGCGTTCATCTCGACTATCATATGCATGACATGGATAAGAAGCTCACTGAATTGCATGGGATGCTAAAGGTGGCAGAGCAGGATATTAAGAAAGGCATGCATTAAGTGTTGATGGTGCGGAACTCTGGCAAGTTCAAGAAGAGTTGGTCTAAGAAAAAAGGCTAAGGCAAAGGGCACGGAGAAGGTAATCTCCGTCGCTGCGCCGAAGTCTGGACCGGACTCAGGTACCATTTGCTATCATTGCAAGGAGACCGGTCACTGGAAGAGGAACAATAGAAAGTGGCTTGCAGAGGATGGCAAGAAGGCCGGAAATGCTTCTACAGGCAAAGGTACACTTTTTACATATGTTATAGACATTTACCTTGCTGACATACCTAGTAGCTCTTAGGTATTTGATACCGATCGGTAGTTCATATTTGCAACTCGGTGCAGGGGCTGGTAAGAACTAGGTGTGTGGCACAAGGGGGGATTGACATCAGGGTCGGCAACAAAGCAAGATTTGTTGTGTTGGAGGTCGACACGATGCAGCTCCAGCTTCCTTTCAAATTCATTTTGGAATTGAATAATTGTTATCACATTCTTGCACTTAGTTGGAACATTATTTTTGCCTCATGTTTGATGAGTCGGGGTTATGAATTCAATTTAAAGGACAATGGTTGTTCAATATATTTGAGTGGTATGTTCCATGGCTATGCACCCATTGTTTATGGGCTATTTATTTTGAATCTGGAAATGGAATATGTCTATAATATGAAGTCAAGAGGCATAAGCCTAATGAGATAAATCCGACATACTTCTGGCATTGCCGGCATGGACACATTAGTCTGAAACACATGAAGAAGCTCCATGATGATGGACTCCTAACTTCGTCCGACTTCGGGTCATTCGAGACATGCGAATCATGATTGCTCGGCAAGATGACTAAGTCTCCTTTCGCAAAGAGTTGCAAGAGGGCGCCCGAGCTATTGGAGCTTATACATAGTGCGTGTGGTCCAATGAGCACAACTCCTAGAGGTGGCTATCTGTACTTCATGACTTCTACCAACGACTTGATTAGATATGGATATATCTATTTGATGAGGGACAAGTCAGAAACTTTTGAAAAGTTCAAAGAGTTTCAGAACGAGGTTGAGAATCAGCTCGGCAAGACTATATAGCTTCTACGATCTCATCGTGGAGGTGAGTACATGAGCCAGGAGTTTGATAATCATCTAAAAAGCCGAGGTATAGTACGTTAGCTCGCACCTCCGGGTACACCACATAGAAATGGTGTGTCGGAACGGAGGAATCGTACCTTGTTAGACATGGTTCGATCTATGATGAGAAAATCAGATTTATCCTTGTCATTCTGGGGATAAGCTCTAGAAACTACAACTTTTACACTCAACAGAGTACCATCTAAATCCATAGACAAGACAACACATGAGATGTGGACTAGGAACAGTCCCAAGTTTTCTTCTCTAAAAATTTGGGGTTGTGAAGCATTTGTCAAGCGACTTATGTCGGACAAGCTTACAACAAAGTCGGATAAGTGCATATTCATGGGATATCCAAGGTGGAAGCAGCACCAGAACCACGGAGGTCGGAAAGATTGCGTAGAGTGCGCGATGTGTTGTTGCTAGAAAGCGACGAGCCGGCTACATATGCGGAAGCGATGGTGAGCCCAGATTCCGAGGCATGGCTAGAGGCCATGAGATCCGAGTTAAAGTCCATTGATGAACATCAAGTCTCAGACTTGGTTGATCTGTCGCCTGGCGTCATTGCCATTGGTTGCAAATGAGTCTTTAAGAAGAAAACCGATGTGGATGGAAGTGTTCAGATCCACAAAGCTCGGCTTGTCGCTAGAGGTTATGGACAATTTCAAGGAGTTGACTATGACGAGACTTATTTGCCGGTAGCGATGCTGAAGTCGGTGAGGATCGTACTAGCTATAGCTGCATATTTTGATTACGAGATATGGCAGATGGATGTCAAAACGGCTTTCCTTCACGGAAATTTAACAGAGGACGTGTATATGATACAGCCCGAGGGTTTTGTCGATTCGACTAGCGCTAGTAAGGTATGCAAGCTCAAGAGATCCATTTATGGGTTGAGGCAAGCATCTCAGAGCTGGAATATTCGTTTTGACGGTCATCACTGGTCTCGGTTTCATCAAAAGCGAAGAGGACCCTTGTTTATACAAGCAGTTGAGTGGGAGCTCGATAGTGTTTTTGATCCTGTATGTGGATGACATATTGCTAATAAAAAATGATGTTTCGATGCTGAACTCGGTCAAGGAATCATTGAATGACAAGTTTTCAATGAAGGACCTCGGCGAGGCAGTGTATATTTTAGGCATTAAAATCTATAGAGATAGATCGAGGAGGCTGCTCGGCTTGAGCCAGAGCACGTACATAGATAAAGTGTTGAAGCGGTTCAACATTAGTGAGGCCAAGAAAGGGTTCTTGCATGTCTCACATGGTATAAGGCTAAGCGAGACTCAGAGTCCTTCGACATCTCATGAGTGAAGCAGGATGAGTCAGATTTCGTATGCCTCGGCAATCGAATCCATCATGTATGACATGATATGTACACGACGTGATGTTGCTTTTGCAATAAGCCTAACAAGTAGATACCAGGCCAACCCAGGTGAGAGTCACTGGGTGGCGGTAAAGACTATTCTGAAGTACCTGAAAAAGACTAAAGGGATGTTCCTAGTTTATGGAGGTGAGGAAGAGCTCGTCGTAAGGGGTTACACCAACGCTAGTTTCCAAACTGACCGAGATGATTGTCGATCACAGTCCAGATTCGTGTACGTCATGAATGGAGGAGCAGTGAGTTGGACGAGTTCCAAGGAAGATATAGTGGCCGATTCTACCACAGAAGCCAAATACAGTACGGCTTGTGAAGCTGCAAAGGGAGGTGTCTGGATCCGGAACTCTCTGGATGATCTTGGTACTTTACCAGCCTTGGTAAAACCGTTGGAACTTTATCGTGATAATTCTGGTGCCATCGCACAAGCCAAGGAGCCGAGGAATCACCACAAGACCAGACACATAGATCGAAAGTATCACCTGATATGAAAGATCATAAAGAGTGGTGATACAGAGTTATGCAAAATTCACACGGATGCATATGTTGCAGATCCCCTGACTAAGACGCTTCCACAACCCAAGCATGAGGGGCACGTTAGAGCTATGGGCATACGATGTATGTTTGATTGACTCTAGTGCAAGTGGGAGACTGTTGGAGATGTGCCCTAGAGGCAATCATGTATGATGATATTCCCTATGTGTTTATGAATAAAGATAGTCCTTGGACATTATAAATGATGTGTATCAGCAAGTACGTGACTTTTTTGTGAGACTATGCATTGTATGATGACTGTCCTAAAAGGTCCCTAGTTGAAAGGGCTGTGTGGACGCGCAGCTAACTAGACTAGCATATGACACGATGGATGGCTCGGTCTCACTATCCATGGAGCTTTGGATGCTAACTGGATAATATTGGCTCGGAAGGATCTGGTCAGATTCAACATGGTCAGATCCGAGTTGAGATAAGGCCTGAGTCAGATAGACCCAACCATGAGATGCGGCGATATGTCATCTATGAGTCTCTAGTACAACATACGTTCTATGTCCTAAGACCTGAGCTGGCGCATGTACTCGGGATGGTGACAGACTTGCTTTGGGCCGACCAAACACTACTCCGTAACTAGGTAGTTATGAAGGTATGTTTCGTGTTTATCCAGACCCATGTTGCAAGACATGGTCGAGCAAGATGGGATTTGCCCCTCCGATCAGGAGAGATATACTCTGGGCCCCTCGTGTGATTCGACCTGGATAAGCATGGCCATGCGAAGAGGATTATGAGATAATCCGAAGTGTTAGTCGGATTCACTGGAATGAGAAAGAGGTCGGGCTAGCACAAGGATGACAGACTCGCCTTGAGCCCGACAACATATATCGTGTGGCAAAGGGAACAAAAGTGTGACACATTGTACAGGTTCTCCAACCGGCTTCATAGTCTACTTGGTGGTTGGCAAGCCTTGCTAGAGACCGCTGCCAACCGAGCTGGTCGGAGGTGATCTGACCTGCGACCAAGCCGACTTGAACCTGAGGGGTCGCCCGCTTAAGGGAAGGAACATGTGAGGCCTGATGTCAGTGTCAAAACCGGCGGATCTCGGGTAGGGGGTCCTGAGCTGTGGATCTTGGATCAATGGGGAATAAGGGATGAAGGACATGATTTTTACCCAGGTTCGGGCCCCTCTTGATGAGGTAAATCCCTACGTCATGCTTGATTATATTGAAGTGTATAGGATGATTACAGAGTCGATCTACCATGAGATCAGATGAACTAAACCCTAGGTGAGTAGGACGATGGTTGTTGTTCTAGCCTCTATGGACTAAACCCTCTGGTTTATATAGACACCAGGGGTACTAGGGTTACACATGGTCGGTTACAAGGAAGGAATAATCATGCTGATTCTTCTTAGCTTGACATCGAGGACACACCAAGGCATTGAAGTTCTCCTGCCCGGATACGGAGTTGCCTCATAGTTCGGCCTTCCAGCAGTTGTATTGCGGCCCACCTGTCCGGCCCATAAGAGATAGGCCAGCAGCCCGAGGATCCCCTAGTCCGGGACTCCCTCTGTAGCCCCTGAACTAGCCTCCAACACCGGTGCTCACGATCCCCAAAGTCTTTATACGGCTGAAGTCTCCGGCTTGCGGGCAAGTTCTTCCCCCCTCTCTATGTCCGGCTGGCCATCGTTCGGTCTTGATAACTCATTCGATCCATCTAGCCATCGTAGGGCCCACATTATCAATTCTCACGTCGGGTTAATGACGTCCGTTGGTTCCCTGCGCCAAAAGGAGGCGGACGGTCCAACAATCTTTTACAGAAATGCTCCTTACGGGTCAGGGGGAAGGCCTATTAAATAGGCCAGGAGCACAACGGGTAACTTATCCCAAATCAAGAAGCCGAGGCGCTAGCAAATTCGAGAGAAAATGGCCAGTGCTCCAAGCTGCTCCTCCCCCCACGACCCTCTCCCTGGCGACTGGGCGAGCTGCACAGTCTCCCAAATTCAGCTTAGCAGATTCGAGACACATGGATATCTCCCTTCTTCAGATCTTGTTTCCACCCGTCCGGGATTAACTTCCACGAATGGTGAAGCCTTCGTAGAAAACTTCCCCGCTCCACGCAAGGGAGAGAGGGTATGTTTCGTGCCCTTCCTCTTACAAGGCTTGGGTTTTCCCATTCACCCCTTCCTTAGGGGTCTACTAGAGTTCTACGGGATCCAGCTTCATCACCTCACCCAGGATTAATCCTGCATATCTCGGGCTTTGTTGCCCTTTGCGAGATGTTTCTGGGCTGGGAGGCCCATTTCAAGTTGTGGAGAAAGTACTTCTGCCTCGTCCCACATACCCGGGGAGGGACCATCTTTGAAGTGGGCGGAGCCGAGGTATGGCGCATAGCCGGGACAGGGTACCCTATGGGGACCCTCGAAGAAGGATTCTAACGAGTGGACCTCGGAGTGGTTTTATATTAAAGACGTTTGCTACTTCGTGAGCTTGCGTTGATCTTTCCCTTGAAGAGAAAAGGGTGATGCGGCAAAGTAGAGATAAGTATTTCCCTCAGTTAAGAACCAAGGTATCAATCCAGTAGGAGGCACAAGCAAATCCCCAATATATGCACCTGCACAAACTAACAAACACTTGCACACAACGTGAAAAAGGGGTTGTCAATCCCTTCAGGTTACTAACAAGAGTGAGATCTGATAGAGATAGGTATAAAAGATAAATAAAATAGCAAACTAAAGTAAATATAAATAAATTGCAGCAAGGTATTTTTGGGTTTTTTTGGTTTATAGATCTGAAAATATATGATGGAAAATAGACCCGGGGGCCATAAGTTTCACTAGAGGCTTCTCTCTTGAAAGAAAACATACGGTGGGTGATACGTCTGATCTATAATTTTTGATTGTTCCATGCTGTTATATTATCATTCTTGGATGTTTTATAATCATTTTATAGTCATTTTATATCTTCTTTGTACTAACCTATTGACATAGTGCCAAGTGCCAGTTGCTGTTTTTTGCATGTTTTTTACATCGCAGGAAATCAATACCAAACGGAGTCCAAACGCAGCGAAACTTATTGTGGATTTTTTTGGAGCAGAAGACATCCAGTGGGCCGAAGAAGCACCTGGGGGGTGCTATGAGGGGAGCACAACCCACCAGAGCGCGCCTGGAGGCCGAGGCATGCCCTGGTGGGTTGTGCCCACCTCGGTTGCCTCCCGAACCGCCTCTTTACTCTATAAATACCCCAATATCCAGAAACCGTAGGGGAGTCAACGAAAATCAATTCCAGTCACCGCAAGTTCCAGAACCACCAGATCCAATCTAGACACCATCACGGAGGGGTTCATCATGTCCATTGGTGCCTCTCCGATGATGCGTGAGTAGTCTTTTGTAGACCTACGGGTCCGTAGTTAGTAGCTAGATGGCTTCCTCTCTCTCTTTTGATTCTCAATACAATGGTCACTTGGAGATCCATATGATGTAACTCTTTTTGTGGTGTGTTTGTTGGGATCCGATGAACTTTGAGTTTATGACCAGATGTCGGGTGGTTGGTGCGACATATGCCAACGGATGGCTTATCATTGTGGGTGCCAATAAGACGTCGCCGGTGCCTGGAAACGGGATGAGGCGAAGACATGCACGCCGGCGGATCTTACCCAGGTTCGGGGCTTTCCGAGGAGATAACACCCCTAGTCCTGCTCTGCGGGGTCTCCGCATGATCACTAGATCGGTGAAAGTAGCTACAATCGCTCCTAGAGCTGTTGGGTTCAAGGGAGAAGAAGAACAAGGCTAGCTCTCTCTCCTTTCTATCTATGGTGTGTGTGTGCTATGCTTAGAAGCCAACCCTTTGCATGGGTGCTCCGGGGGGTTTATATAGGCCTACCCCCCCGGGGGTATAATGGTAATCCGGCTGGGCACTGGTCCCAGCCGTCAGTGTCTACGCTCGCCGGCTTCTCCGCCGGCTGTTGGGCCCCGCCGACTGGTGGGTCCCGCCGGCTGCCGGCTTCTTGGTCGACAGGCCGGCCCCACCGCCTAGGGTCTTGTCGGCGGCTGCTTACTGTAGCTTCGCCTCTGATGACGAGGGCTTTGTCGAGGTAAGCGTGGCTATAGTGGGCCGCCTCGGGGGCTCTCACTGTAGCCTTACCTCGTCTTGTCTCCTTAATGGGGCTCCTGCTCCGAGGAAGGGAGTAGCCGGCTTCTGGGGGCCGGCTACGCCCTTGGCCGACTGGGAAAGGCCGGGGCGCCTTCACGCCTCTCTCTGGCTGAAGGGGCCCGCCGCCCGTGGGCCGTATGGGAGTCTGTCGTGGATGACGTTGAGGCCAGCATGGCTACAGTGCCGAGCCGCACGGGAAGCGGCTGTCCCGTACGGCCTTCTGTAGCCATGCCCGCCTCGGGCTTCGGGGGGTAGTGGGCCGCACTGTGGCCATACCTCGTCTTGTCACCGTTATGAGGAAGTAGCTTTGGTGGTTGTGGTCTCGGACGGCTTCTTGGAGTCGGCGCTCTTTGAGGCCGGCTTCTTGGAGTCGGCCACCCCGCGGTTGTCTTGGGGAGGGAGGTCGCTTGAGGCTGGGCCGCCTTCCACGAGTCGGCTTCGGGGGCAGCCGGCCAGGGAAGGGGGTCCAATGCTTGGAGCGTCGGGAGGCCCGATGGCCTGATAATTTTTCTGAAGAACCAGGGGTAGTCGGTTAGGCTACCCGTGGCCATTTACTCCGACAGTAGTCCCCGAAGCTGATTGGGCTTCGAGGTTGAGTAGGAGTTGAGAAGCTCGATCAGCTTCCCATCTTAGCAAGCCGGCAGCTGGGAGCCGGCCTTGGTCAGGCGTGCCGCCTGGGTCGGAATCTTCCGAAGTCGGAGGGCGGGAGCCCGCCAGTGCGTGTACCGGGCCACGGGCCGGCCACTGGCCGTCTGCGAACCACGTGGCCCTTCTTGGCCGGAAAGCCTGCCAGCCCACGCGCGTGACGGGACGTCGCCGCAGGGAGGGGGCCCGCCACGTCCGCGCCCTGGCCCAGGCGCGGATTGTCTACATCCCGAAACCGCCCGCACGTCCCGTGCGGCAGTTTCGGCTCGCATTTATGCGCAATAATCGCGAGGCGTGGGGGGAGTGGGTGCAGTTAATCCCACGACTCCCCCCACGTTCGGCTTCCCCGGTCCTGCCTTCAGAAGCTATAAGTAGGGGGAGGTGGAGGGCGGCAGGCCCTCGCACGCTCCTCCTACCTCCACCATCTTCTTCGCTCGCCCGTTCTTGCGACAGCGGCTCGCCGCCGCGCTCTTCCACTGCACATTCCTCCGCCGCCGCGCTTGTTTTCGCCATGCCTCCCGCCACGGAGCAGCATGGCGGGGATTGGGATGGCTCCAACGTCCACGACGACCACGTCGAGTTCCTCCGCAACACGCGGCGGCTGCCCAGCGCGGACAAGGTGGAAGTTCGCCTCGCGCCGGCGAAGGAAATCACGCCGGAGCCGCAGGAGGGCGAGCGGGTGGTCTTCCGCTCACACTTCTTGCGCGGCATCGGCCTTCCAGTGAGCGCCTTCTTCCGCTCCTGGCTTGAATTCTATCAGCTCCAGCCGCACCACCTCACCCTGAATGCGGTGGTGCTGCTGTCGGCCTTCGTCACCCTGTGCGAGGGCTACCTCGGCGTCCTCCCCACCCTCGAGCTCTGGGGGGAGTTCTTCCAGTCCAAGCTGGGCACGCGAATGCAGGGCGTGCCAGCTCAGACTGGCGCCTTCATCGCGTCGCGGAGGTCGGTCGCCGACAACCCCTTCCCTGTCATCCCGCTGATCCAATCGGTGAAGAAGTGGCAGAAGTCGTACTTCTATGTGCGGAACATCGCCCCACGGGGCGACTACATCAACTTGCCGGCTTACGTAGCCGGCCCACCGGCGGGCAGGCGGCCCCAATGGTCCTTCCGGGCCGTGAATCTGACGTCGGCCGGGTCCGCAGCCGTCGCGCGAGTGCGAGTGATGACCCAGTCGGAGGGCTTGACGGGGGCTGACCTTCTGGCCGCGTTCGTCACGCGCCGGGTTCTTCCGCTCCAGAGCCGTCCTCATCTGATCTGTCAGATGAGCGGCCAGCTCGATCCGAGCCGGATGTGCACCAAGGACATGCCGCACGAGGAGGTCGCCTATATGGTGAACTACCTTGCGAATTGCAAGCTCTCCGAAGAGTGGCAATTCGGCAAGGAGCCATACAGCTGAGCCAATCCACCGCCCACGGTATGCTCTCCCTGTGCCTTCTTTTTCTCTCAACTTCGTTGCCGAGTTCCTCTTGGCCGACTCTAACTTACTCGGCTTGTTCTTTGATAGAGTCCTCTTCTCCGGCCGGCCGGCGGATCATACACGGAGCGTCGATTCGTCCCCGACCGGACGGAACACGATCTGGAGGACCCCGACCTGGGGGCGGCCGGCATGGACGACAACATCGAGCCGGGTGGCGGCCAAGCCGGCGGCGAAGCAGGCGGCTCCGGGCTCGGAGTCACCTTCGACGACTGGCCGGACGACGACGAAGCCGAGGTCGCCCCGCGCCGCCAGCCGGCTTCTGGGCGCGGCGCAGGCTCCTCCGCTGCACCGCCTGCTCGGGGCGGAGGGCAGAAGCGTCGCGCCGCCCAGGGTCTGTTCGGCAGTCGGACGAAAAAACCCAGGGGCGGGGCGGTCGCCACCAGGCGGGAAGAGGCGGCCGCGAAGGCGGCTCGCTTCCACAAGGCGATGAAGCAACCGCATACCGTGTCGGCGTAAGTCCGAATTTTTCTTTGTGTACTCTTTTTCTTTCTTTTCTTTGGTGGTTCCTGAAACCTTGTCTTTTTTCTCCAAATGATCAGAGCTCCGTTGTCGCTTGAGCGGGCGGCTGCCGGCTCCGTCGTTGAGTCGCCAAGGGGGTCTGGGAGTACCACTCGCCGCGTGGACCCCCGTGCCGATCTTCAGGAGGCGACAGAACGGAACGCGCGGGAGGCGCGGGCGGAACGGGAGGCGCGAGAGGCGGAGGCGCGGAAGGCGGCTGCCGCTCAGGCGGCTTTGGAGGAGGAGGCGGCGAAGGTGCTCGCCGACGCTGCTGCCAGGGCCCAAGCGGAGGCTGCAGCTGCAGAAGCAGCGGGGGAGGTCTTGATGGTCACCCCTCTGCGCGTTGCGGCGCCGGGTTCCATGGAGCCCTCGCCAGAAGGAGCCAGCCGCGACCAGCCAGGGCCGGGAAGAGACGACGACGTCATCATCCTGGAGAGGGCGCCGGTGCCGACCCCGCCGACTGGGGCGGCTCAAGGCGGCCGGCCAGATCAGCTGCCTACACAGTCGGCGGGGGGCGAGCCGGCTGTGAGGACTGAGATGGCGGTCCGGATGCCGCCGAGCCGGCGCGCGGGGAAGGCCTCGTCGGAGCCACAGAAGGCCGCGTCGGAGCCACAGCCGGCCGTGGGCTCCAGCTCGTCGGCCCAGGATGCGGAGGCGGCCAGCGCAACCTCAGGGTGGACGCCAGGCGGAGGGACGGCCATGATGAACGTGGCTGCGCAGGATGTCCGGACCCGTCTCCAGGGCCAAGGCGTGGCGCTGAGGCAGTTCACCGATGAGTTTCTCGCGACACGGGCGGCCATCCGGGTTTGTCTTCCCATCTAGCTTCTCTTGATCTTGATTTCTTCCGTGGGGGCATGGTAGCGCACCCACTGGGTGTAGTCCCCGAGTTCCGAGTTGGCTGCTGAGCAGGCGGCTTGGAACTTCTTGGAGGATTTGCCTTTGCTATTCTTGTTCTTACTCCGATCTTCTGTCTATTTTGCAGGACTACCACAATCTTCGTGCGGCCGCCTTCAACTCCCAGGCTCGGGAGCTGACCCAGAAGACCGCCGACCTTACTGAGAGCCGAGGTACGTGCTTGGTTCTTTGTCTCATGTGGGGGCGCGTCAGCGCACCCACTGGGTGTAGTCCCCGAGATTCGGGCCGACTGCTGAGCAGTCGGGTCGGATCTTCCTTGACGATTTCTTCTTACTATTCTTTCTTCTTCTGCCGTCTCTGCAGCGGCCAACGCCGATCTGAGGGCACAGCTGGGGGAGTCCTAGACCGCCCTTCGTGCCAAGGACGCCGAGATCGCCGCCTTGGTGCAGGAGCGCGACCACTTGGCCAAGAAGTTGGCCGACCAGGAGGAAGGCCACAAGGCGGCCCTGAAGGCTGCGCAGGACCGCGAAGCCACTCTCCAGGCCGAGTTCGAGACGGAGGCGGCTGGCTGGGCTGAGGCCAGGCAGACTCTGATCTCTGGCTACGGCCATATCGAAGATCTGGTTGACGGTAAGTCGCCTACCTCTTCGTCCTTTCTTGCCATCTGCCACTTTGGCTTGTTTTCTGATTTTGGTCTTCTTTTCTTCCTTTCTTCTTCTTTCCTGCGCAGAGTATTTCCCTGGCTATTCTACTGCCGCCAACCAGACCATCGAGGCCCATCGCCAAGCGCGAAGGCAGGCTGGCTTTGAAATCTCGCCGACCGCCGGCCGCTCGCTGGAGGAATAGCTTCTGGCGATCCAGGCCCGTATCCAGCCGGCTCACCGACTGCTCCGCCGGCTTCAGCGAGCCGGGGCGCAGGTCTTGGCCGCCCTCTGGCCCGGCCAAGTGGTTCCTCGCACCCCCAGTCGGACTGCCGACTGGCTGGAGGTGGCAGTCGGCCGCTTTGAAGCTTGGAAGGCCTCGGCGGCTCGCTCCGGTGCCAGGCGGGCGCTGGAGTTTGTCAAGGCCTGGTATCCCGGCCTGAGCCTGGACCAGCTGGCTACCTGGCGGCAGCAAGCCGACACGGAGCTGGAGCCGGCACGGCCGGCCATCATCCGGCGGGCTTCGGCAATCGCCGACTACACCGACACCAGCGTCTTCGCCCGCGAGGTGGACGACAATGGTGTCGCCCAGCCGGAGGAGTGGTTCGGTCTGAACCCGGCGGACGGCGAAGACTTGGTGGAGGAGATCGACTCCAGCGATGAGGGTGAAGAAGAGGAGGAGGAGGAGGGTGAAGACGCCGAGCCGGCTGGTGGAGCAGCCGGCCAGCCTCAGCCTGACCGCACCTCCAGCACCACGTCGCGCGCGAGTGCGTCGCCTGCCGTAGGTGGTGATCAAGCCGAGACCCGCTAGGCGGCCACCCCTTCAGCCGGCGAGGCCGCCTTCACCGACCAGCTCGGCCTCCGCATCGCGCCTTAGTCTGCTATCTTTTGTTTTCCTGTCTAGTTACTTTTGGAACAAAGTTTGGTTAAGTCTGCACAATTCCACCCACTGGGTGTATTCGAACTTATGTCTGTTGCCAACCCGTTGGGGGCTTTATGTGTATATATAACTTATGCATGCATTTGGCCTTTCCTTGTACTTTGCTTTTTATCCTTCTGCTGTTTCCTTTGCCGCCCTCCCTTGGATGCCGCCTCCCCAGTCCAACAGTTGCTCTGCAATCTGAAGCTGGAGGAGTGCTTGGCCGATTGGGGGGGAAGTACTTTAGCTTTGCTGGACTAAAGCTAAATTTTTAGGAAGCCGTCCAGCCGGCTGTTTTTGACAGCCGGCAGGCATGTTTGGAGGCCGTCTCTTTGCTATATAGGTTCGTTGTTCCTTAGCCATTTTTCGTGTGGGCATCCTTTCTGCCTTGCCTCTTGCTAGTCGGACAGTCGGTTCTTCGAGCTGCGACTTTCAACAAGAGGGGACTCGGGAGCCGGCACACTACTTTTCTGACTTTAGGTAGAACTTTCAATATAGCTCAAGGCGGCCAGTCCCCGGGCCGACTAGTCGAGCCCGGTGCCAGACAAGAATTCAAATGTAATAATACATTCATGGATATGACGCTTGTCATTCATAGATAAACAAAGGCAGTCCCCGAGTACTGTTCGGGGGGCCTGTTGGTTTGTACTTAATACAAAAGGGTAGCGTGATACATACTGCTTTCAACTGTAAAATCGTCTTAGGAGGTTTGCGTTCCATGGTCGCTCCGACTCCTTGCCGGAGTCGTCTCTCTTGCGTGCTCTTGGTTTTTGCGCGTCGATCAAGTAGTAGGAGTCGTTGCCGAGTGCCTTGCTGACAAAGAAGGGGCCTTCCCAAGGGGCCGAGAGCTTGTGCTGGCCGGCTATTCGCTGGATCAGCCGGAGCACAAGGTCGCCCTCCTGGAAGGATCTTGGCTTGACCTTGCGGTTGTAGTAGCGACGCAGCCCTTGCTGGTAGATGGCGGACCGGCTGAGTGCTAACAGCCGGCCTTCTTCCAGTAGGTCGACGCCGTCTTCTCTTGCTTCCTTGGCCTCCTCCTCCGTGTACATGGTGATCCGAGGCGAGTCGAACTTGATGTCTGTTGGGATGATGGCCTCGGCACCGTACACGAGGAAGAATGGAGTGAAGCCGGTTGACTTGTTAGGTGTAGTGCGCAGACTCCAAAGGACAGCCGGCAGCTCATCGAGCCAGCAGCCGGCCGATCGTTCCAGTGGTACAACTAGTCGAGGCTTGATGCCGGAGAGGATGAGTCCATTTGCTCGCTCGACCTGGCCGTTTGACTGCGGGTGGGCAACGGACGCTAGGTCCAGCCGGATGCCCTGCGTCGCGCAGAAACGTGCCAGTGCTCCCTTGGCGAAGTTCGTGCCGTTGTCGGTGATGATGCTGTGCGGTACGCCGTACCGAGTGGTGATGTCGGTGATGAATATCACGGCAGTCGGCCCGTTCAGCTTCTTAATCGGCTTTGCTTCGATCCACTTGGTGAACTTGTCCACCGCGACCAGTAGATGTGTCAAGCCGCCGCGGGCTGTCTTGAAAGGGCCCACCATGTCCAGTCCCCAGACGGCAAAAGGCCAAGTGAGGGAATGGTCTTGAGTGCAGAAGCCGGCAGGTGTTGCTTGGAACTAAAAACTTGACATCCTCTGCAGCTCTTGACTATTTATTTAGCATCCTCCAAGGCAGTCGGCCAGAAGAAACCGTGGCGGAAGGCCTTGGACACGAGTGATCTTGAGGCTGCGTGGTGGCCGCATTCGCCTTGGTGGATGTCTTTGAGGATTGCCACTCCTTTTTCTGGCTCGACACAACGCTGTAAGACTCCAGTGACGCTGCGCTTGACAAGCTCTCTGTTGATTATTGTGTATGCTGCGGCTCGTCGTTGCACTAGTCTTGCTGAGATCTCATCAGCCGGCAGCTCTCTGCTGACTAGGAACTTGAGGATGGGCTGGGCCCATGACGGAGCTGTGACTTCTTCTTCTGTTAATGTAGCCACCATGACTCGGGTGGGTGGGCTGGGTGGCGTGGAATTGGAGTCGGCCACCGCTTCTTGTGTCGTTGTAGTCCCCGGGCCGACTGCTGCAGTCCCCGGGCCGGGTTCTGAAGTCCCCGGGCCGGGTGCGACTACGGCAGTCCTCGGGCCCGTTGTTGAAGTCCCCGTGCCGCCTGCGGGGTTTCTCAAGTCGGATCCGGCTATGTCTGGCGCAGGCGGTACGAAGATGGAATCCGACTCTGGAGACGGCTTGATGGACGGCTTGAGGAGGCGCTGGAGGGAGACGCCAGTCGGTATGGCTTGTCGGGTGGAGCCGATCCGTGCTAGGGCGTCTGCTTGGTCGTTGTCGGCCCTTGGCACGTGAAGGAACTCGCAGCCCTCGAAGTATCCGCTGATCTGCTGGACGAGGAATCGATAGCTCGCCATGTTCGCGTTGTTGGCGTCCCAGTCGCCAGACGATTGCTGGACCACCAAGTCTGAGTCGCCATAGCACAGGATCCGGCGTATGCCGAGTTCTTTGGCTAGCCGGAGCCCATGTACGAGCGCCTTGTACTCGGCCACGTTGTTGGAGGCGGCGAAGTGTATCTGCAGCGTGTACTTGAGCTTGTCGCCTTTGGGAGAGGAGAGGACGATGCCGGCTCCCAAGCCGGTGCGCATCTTGGACCCGTCAAAGTGCATCCGCCAATGGGTAGAGTCGGGAGCCGGCGGTAGGTACTGGGTTTCGGCCCAGTCGACGAGGAAGTCGGCCAATGCTTGCGACTTGATGGCGGTGCGGGGTTGATAGAAGATTGTGTAGGGTGCCAATGCAATGTCCCATTTGGCCACCCGGCCGGATGCATCCCGGCTGCCTATGATCTCGGCGAGCGGAGCAGTGCACACGACCGTGATGGGGTGCTCTTGGAAGTAGGGCTTCAGTTTCTTGGCAGCGAAGTACACCCCATAGCACATCTTCTGGTAGTGTGGGTAGTTTTTCTTAGAGCTGGATAGCACTTCGCTGAGATAGTACACCGGCCTCTGGACTAGCTGGGCTCGGCCTTCCTCCGGGCGCTGGACCACAACAACAGTGCTGACGACTCGGCTAGTCGCGGCGATGTAGAGGGGCATGGGCTCCTTTTCAGTCGGCGCAGCCAGGACAGGCGGAGTGGTCAGCATTTTGTTCAACTCATGGAAGGCTTGGTCGGCTTGATCATTCCACTCGAAGTGAGTGGACTTCTTCATGAGTCGGTACAGGGGGAGAGCCTTCTCGCCTAGTCGGCTGATAAAACGATTCAGGGAGGCTAAATAGCCAGTGAACTTCTGCACATCTCGCAGCTTGGTGGGAATCTCCATCCTCTCGATGGCCTTGATCTTGACGGGGTTGCATTCGATGCCGCGCTCGAAGACCAGGAAGCCCAACAGCTGGCCGGCTGGCACTCCGAACACGCACTTGTCAGGATTGAGCTTGATTTGGAATCGGCGCAAGTTGGCGAATGTTTCTTTCAGGTCTTCCAGCAAGGTACCGCGCTTCTCTGTCTTCACCACAATGTCGTCTACATAGACGTGGGCATTTCTGCCGAGTTGTTTCAAGAGGCATTTCTGCATGCAACGCTGAAAAGTGGCACCGACATTTCTCAAGCCGAATGTCATTGTCAGGTAGCAGAAAGCTCCAAAGGGTGTGATGAAGGCAGTCTTCAGGCGGTCAACCGGGTCCAACTTGATCTGATGGTACCCTGAGTATGCATCCAAAAAACTTAACAACTCGCATCCGGCTATGGAGTCTATTACTTGGTCAATCCGCGGCAGAGCAAATGGATCCTTTGGGCAGGCCTTGTTCAAACTGGTGTAGTCTATACACATACGCCACTTGTTATTCTTTTTCAGAACCAGAACTGGGTTGGCTAGCCATTCTGGGAAGAATACTTCCATGATAAAGCCAGCGGCAAGGAGCCGGGCTATCTCTTCTCCCACAATTCTTCGCTTCTCTTCGGACAGTCGGCGGAGGGGTTGCTTGACCGGCTTCGCATCAGCTCGGACATGTAATTTGTGCTCGGCGAAATCCTTCGGGACACCCGACATGTCCTTTGGGGACCATGCAAAGATGTCTCGATTCTCACGGAGGAAGTCGACGAGCTCGCCTTCCTATTTACTGTCCAAGTTCGCTCCAATGACAGCGAACCTCTCCGGGTTCTCCGGGTCCAGAGGTATCTTCTTTGTCTCTTTGGCAGGCTGGAAGGAGCCCTGCACATCACCATTTTTGGGGTTGGGGGATAGGGCCGGCTGCTTGCCGGCCATGGCCACAACCCGTTCCAACATCTTCTTCTCTTCTGCCACCACGAGGGACTCGGCCAGCCGGCTACTAGCCATGGCGCACTCGATGGACTTCTTGTAGTCGCCGGCTACCGTGATGATCCCCTTCGAGCTCGGCATCTTCGTCTTTAGGTAGGCGTAGTGGGGCACAACCATGAACTTGGCCAAAGCAGGTCGGCCAAGCAGTGCATGATAGGGGCTCTCCAAATCCACTACCTCGAACCATATTGCTTCCCGACGGAAATGATCTTTGTCTCCGAAGAGAGCATCCATTTTGATCTTGCCGATTGGAGAGCAAGACAGGCCGGGGACGATACCATGGAAGATGGTGCGGCTCGGCATGAGCTGCTTTGCTTTGATGTTCAGCTTCTCCATGGTATCGCGGTACAGTATGTTGATACTGCTTCCGCCGTCTATCAGGACGTGGGAAAATCTGGCAGCTCGCCTCTCCGTCGCGAGGGTGACGTCCAAGACCATTGCATAGGAGCCAGGCGAAGGCATCACCTCTGGGTGGTCGGCCTGGCTCCAGCTGATCGGCTTCTCTGACCAGTGCATGAACTCAGGGGTGCTAGAGGCGACGGCATTCACTTCTTGATGCTGTCGGCGTCGGCTGCGCTTGTCGTCGGCTTGACTGGTGAAGACAACGTAGGCGGCATGCTCTTCGGGGAATTCGTCTTGGATGGCGCCGACTGCCGGCCGAGCCGACGGCTGCTGGGGGGCTGGAGGCGGCGGGCCGGGAGGTGGAGGCGGCAGCATCCCCTCGCCCTTGGTGATGCGGGTGAGCCAATGGCATTTCCGGGTTGTGTGGTTGGACGGCTTCGCGCGGCTGTGGAATTTGCAGGGGGCATCAAGAGCCTGCTCGTAGGAGAAAGCCGGCTGCCAAGGCGGCCGGCCACCCTTCTTCTTGGGAGCGGGCCGTTCTTCGGGCTGCTCATCTTCAACGGTGGCCACTTGCCGACTGGAGGAAGTCGGCATGGGGCCCTTGCGCTTGTGGTCGTTCTGGTAGGGGCGCCGATTAGGGTCGCCAGCCGGCGTCTTGGGAGCCGGAGCAATCACCTTCCCCGAGGCGTCTACTCGCAGCTCGGTCTTCATTGAGGAGTCGGCTGTGGCGTACTTGTCAGCGATGACCAGTAACTCGTCGAGGGTAGCCGGCTCGTCGCAGAGGAGTCGGTGCTTGAGGAGGGTGCCCTCTCGGCACCCGGCGGTGAAGTACTCGATGGCCTGGACCTCATGTACCCCCTCGCAGGAGTTGCGGAGCTCGGCCCACCGCGTGAGGTAGTCGCGGGTTGACTCATTGGGCCCTTGGACGCAGAGGGAGAGCTGGCGAGGCTTGGGAGGCCGCTTGTAGGTGCTAGTGAAGTTACGGACGAAGACTTCTGTGAAGTCCAGCCAACTGTTGATGCTGTAGGGCTTGAGGCTATTGAGCCATGTGCGCGCCGTGCCCTGCAGCATGAGGGGGACGTACTTCACGGTGACGCGTCGATTGCCGTTGGCTATGCTGACGGCTGTGGAGTAGTCGATGAGCCAATCTTCCGGCTTCACTGAGCCGTTGTACTTGGGCGTGTCTCTGGGAAGCGAGAACCCTTTGGGGAAGGGCTCGTCGCGGATGCGGGGGCCAAAGCATGGCGGGCCGACATCGTCTTCTTCTTCTAACGCCAAGGATAGAGCAAGGCGGTCGATCCTGTGGTGGGCGCCGTTCTCGCCGACTCCTTCTCGGCGGCCGAGTCGGTCGCCAAGAGTCGGGTGTGTGATAGGCGGCGGAGTGAGGCGTCTTTCTCTTCGAGGCGGAGGAGGGGGTAGATTTCCTTGGTGCTCTACTGCTCGAGGGCGGCCCTCCGCATCGCGCTCGATGGTGATGCGAGTCCGGCTGCGGCTGGCAGCTGGCTCCTTGTCTTTCTTCTGGCGTGCGCCGCTCGCAGTCGGCGAGCGGGACGTCGCGGCGTGCTCCCGGCGCGGGGGATGGCTATCAGCACGGGCGCCGGCTTCGTGCCGTTCTGCAGCCGCGTCGATCAGCTGCTGAATCCGTCTTGTCATGTAGGGGAGCTCGTCGGCTCCCAGCCCATTGAGCTCTTCTGCGGCCGCCTGGGCGGCTCGCAAATTCTCGAGCGGGGTGGCGTAGACGAGGAGATCTGCCCCCAGCATGCTGGCGACGGCCGCGCCGCGCTTCTGGACGAAGCCGGCTCGGCTCGGGCCGCTAGGCGGCGGCGTACCGAAGGCGGCCCGGTCGACTTCGCGCTGGTGAGCCTCGGTGAGGCGTCTCATGGAGGCTATCTTCTGGCCCTCCGCGATGAGGGCGAGGCGGCGTGCCTCCAAGGTCTCGGCGTCGGCATCGGCCGGGATGGGGACGGAGAGGTCGTGCATTGCCGCTTGCAGGGCGTCGTGGGCGTTCTCGCCCGAGTTGGCGACGTGGCTGATGACCAGCACTTCGGTGACAGCGCTGCTGCCGCTGTCGGCTCGTGGGAGGGGGTCGTCGAAGACCACCACGTCGGAGGGGTAGGCGTCAAGCGATGCGGTGTCGGAGTCGACGAGCGTCGGGTCGGTGGAGCCGACCGACTCCACATCTGCAGCAGGCTCACTGGAGACGTGAAGCTGGTCGAGGAGACTGACGAGGCGGCTCTCGGGGTAGTCCGTGCCTGCGTCGGACGCAGGCTCGTCGGAGATGCGAGCCTCGCCGAGCAGATCGGCGAGGCAGCTCGCAGCGCAGGCGTCGTCGATGCCTTGCAGCGCGTCGAGGCAAACGCCATCGGGCGTAGCAAGCTGGCTGCGCTCGCGGGGGAGGAAGAGGGTTCCCGTCCAGAACAGGTCTCCGGACGACGGTGCACCTGGCCCCACGGTGGGCGCCAAATGTCGGGTGGTTGGTGCGACATATGCCAACGGATGGCTTATCATTGTGGGTGACAATAAGACGTCGCCGGTGCCTGGAAACGGGATGAGGCGAAGACATGCACGCCGGCGGATCTTACCCAAGTTCGGGGCTCTCCGAGGAGATAACACCCCTAGTCCTGCTCTGCGGGGTCTCCGCATGATCACTAGATCGGTGAAAGTAGCTACAATCGCTCCTAGAGCTGTTGGGTTCAAGGGAGAAGAACAAGGCTAGCTCTCTCTCCTTTCTATCTATGGTGTGTGTGTGCTATGCTTAGAAGCCAACCCTTTGCATGGGTGCTCCGGGGGGTTTATATAGGCCTACCCCCTGGGGGTATAATGGTAATCCGGCTGGGCACTGGTCCCAGCCGTCAATGTCTACGCTCGCCGGCTTCTCCGCCGGCTGTTGGGCCCCGCCGACTGGTGGGTCCCGCCGGCTGCCGGCTTCTTGGTCGACAGGCCGGCCCCACCGCCTAGGGTCTTGTCGGCGGCTGCTTACTATAGCTTCGCCTCTGATGACGAGGGCTTTGTCGAGGTAAGCGTGGCTACAGTGGGCCGCCTCGGGGGCTCTCACTGTAGCCTTACCTTGTCTTGTCTCCTTAATGGGGCTCCTGCTCCGAGGAAGGGAGTAGCCGGCTTCTGGGGGCCGGCTACGCCCTTGGCCGACTGGGAAAGGCCGGGCCGCCTTCACGCCTCTCTCTGGCTGAAGGGGCCCGCCACCCGTGGGCCGTACGGGAGTCTGTCGGGGATGACGTTGAGGCCAGCATGGCTACAGTGCCGAGCCGCATGGGAAGCGGCTGTCCCGTACGGCCTTCTGTAGCCATGCCCGCCTCGGGCTTCGGGGGTAGTGGGCCGCACTGTGGCCATACCCCGTCTTGTCACCGTTATGAGGAAGTAGCTTTGGTGGTTGTGGTCTCGGGCGGCTTCTTGGAGTCGGCGCTCTTTGAGGCTAGCTTCTTGGAGTCGGCCACCCCGCGGTTGTCTTGGGGAGGGAGGTCGCTTGAGGCTGGGCCGCCTTCCACGAGTCGGCTTCGGGGGCAGCCGGCCAGGGAAGGGGGTCCAATGCTTGGAGCGTCGGGAGGCCCGAAGGCCTGATAATTTTTCTGAAGAACCAGGGGTAGTCGGTTAGGCTACCCGTGGCCATTTACTCCAACACCAGATCTATCTTTTTATCCATGAAAGTTATTTGAGTCTTCTTTGATCTCTTATATGCATGATTTCTTATAGCCTCATATTTATTCTCTGATATTTGGGTTTTGTTTGGCCAACTTGATCTATTTATCTTGCAATGGGAAGATGTGCTTTGTGATTGGTTCGATCTTACAGTGCTTGATCCCAGTGACAGAAGGGGAACCGACATGTATGTATCATTGCTATTAAGGATAACAAGATGGGTCTATTTCTACATAAATAGATATTGTCTACATCATGTCATCGTTCTTATTGCATTACTCTGTTTCTCCATGAACTTAATACACTAGATGCATGCTGGATAGCGGTCGATGTGTGGAGTAATAGTAGTCGATGCAGGCAGGAGTCGGTCTACTAATCTTGGACGTGATGCCTATATAATGATCATTGCCGGGATATTGTCATGATTATTTGAAGTTTTATCAATTGCCTAACAGTAATTCGTTTACCCACCGTTTGTTATTTTTCTCGAGAGAAGCCACTAGTGAAATCTACGGCCCCCGGGTCTCTTTCTTATTATATTTGCCTTTGCGATCTATTTTATTTGCTTTTATTTTCAGATCTATTAAACTAAAAATACAAAAATACCTTGCTGCAATTTATTTTATCTCGCGTTCCCGCGAGATCTATCTATCAACTTATTACGACTTTCTCACGTCCGTTTGCCAATTCCTGGCGCCGTTACCCTAAAGGGATTGACAAACCCTTTAATACGTCGGGTTGCGGGTATTTATTACTTGTGTGCAGGTGCTATTTACGTAGTGTTGCTTGGTTATCCTACTGGTTCGATAACCTTGGTCTCATCACTGAGGAAAACAACTACCGTTACTGTGCTACATCATCCCTTCCTCTTTGGGGAAATACCGACGTAGTCTAGCAGACATCAGTGGGTAAACAAATTACTGTCGAGCAATTGATACAAAATCACGTAATTATGACGATATCTAAGGCAATGATCATGAATATAGGCATCACGTCCGTGACAAGTAGACCGACTCCTGCCTGCATCTACTACTATTACTCCACACATCGACCGTTATCCAGCATGCATCTAGAGTATTAGGTTCATAAGAACGGAGTAACGCTTTAAGTAAGATGACATGATGTAGAGGGATAAACTCAAGCAATATGATATAAACTTCGATGGCAACAATACAATACGTGCCTCGCTACCCCTTCTGTCACTGGGTGAGGACACCGCAAGATTGAACCCAAAAAAAGCACGTCTCCCATTACAAGAAAAACCAATCTAGTTGGCCAAACCAAACCGATAGTCCAAAGAGAAATACAAAGATATCTTAATCATGCATAAAAGAGTTCAGAGAAGACTCAAATAATATTCATAGATAAACTGATCATAAATCCACAATTCATCGGATCTCGACAAACACACCGCAAAAGAATATTACATCAGATAGATCTCCAAGAACATCGAGGAGAACATTGTATTGAAGATCAAAGAGAGAGAAGAAGCCATCTAGCTACTAGCTATGGACCTGTAGGTCTGTGGTAAACTACTCACGCTTCATCGGAAGGGCATAAAGGTTGATGTAGAGGCCCTCCGTGATCGAATCCCTCGCCGGAAGGGTGCCGGAAAAGGCCCCAAGATGGGATCTCACGGGAACAGAGGCTTGCGGCGGCAGAAAAGTATTTTCGTGGATGCTTATGATGTTTGCGGAATATTTGGGAATTTATAGTGCAAAGATTAGGGTTCGGGGACTCCCGAGGGGTCCACAAGCCAGGGGGCGTGCCCTGAGGGCTTGTGGACTCCTCGTGAGTGTTTTGACCCCCTCCTCAAGTCTTCTAGGTGTCTTCTGGTCCATGAAAAATCATCGCAAAAGATTTGTTCCGTTTGGAGTCCGTTTGATATTCCTTTTCTGTAAAACTCAAAAACAAGGAAAAAATAGAAACTGGCAGGTTAATAGGTTAGCCCAAAAAATAATATAAAGTATCATATTAATGCATATAAAACATCCAAAACAGATAATATAATAGCATGGAACAATAAAAAATTATAGATACATTGGAGACGTATCAACGTCCCCTTACTAGAGCTAGTTCGGAGAGGTTTGCCCGAATACTCGGATGCTCCTTTAAAGAAGCAGTTTCATTGGCGGCTGAAAAACCCTTCCCAAGGGGAGAGTGCCAAAGTACAGTGTCTGGTCGCTAAGGTGAGGCCGCTAGTTCATAGCAAACTAACCATCATAGACGTGATGGCCGCGACCATTACTCGATGCGTGCAACCTCTTCAACAAAGGATGCACCCCCTGTGGCACTATAGTGGGACAAGCGACGCGACCCATTACAAACGGAAGGGGCCTGACAACTAGAAAACAATGGAAGCTATATTGGCTGACCTCTTCAAGGGAGAGGAAGAAGAATTTGCCCCTCTAAGGAACATGGACGACTATTCCAGCTACAACCCCATCGAATGGGTAAGCTCAATTTTCATTGGCACAGTTTGGACCTTATGTCCGCCTCTACTAATCGGATCTTTTATTCTTTTGAGCAGAATTGGAGGTGTTAGGTCGAGGCCATTAGCTGCCCCGCTCCACAATCAGAGAACCACTCCCGTGCTGATGATCCAGGTTTCCACGACGACCCAGAGATGTCTGTTGATTTCAAGGACGGGTTTTTTTATCAGGAGAGTCTCGACGGCTCTAGGGGGCCATACTAGACGATCACCCCGGGCCCCTCACTTCTTCTGCTGTAAGTAGCAAGAAGGCATCATCCCGAAAAGGGCGTCTGCCTTGTGCCATTCCGAGTATGCTGACATCTACTCCCAAGGGTCGCCGCACCACGTGCCAAACACCGACGAGAGCGGTGTCGGTGTCAAAACCGGCGGATCTCGGGTAGGGGGTCCCGAACTGTGCGTCTAAGGTCGATGGTAACAGGAGATGGGGGACATGATGTTTACCCAGGTTCGGGCCCTCTTGATGGAGGTAATACCCTACTTCCTACTTGATTGATCTTGATGAATATGAGGATTACAAGAGTTGATCTACCACGAGATCGTAATGGCTAAACCCTAGATGTCTGGCCTGTATGATTGCGATCGCCTCTACGGACTAAACCCTCCGGTTTATATAGACACCGGAGGGGCCTAGGGTTGTACAAAGTCGGTTTACAGACGAAGGAATCTACATACCCGAACGCCGAGCTTGCCATCCACGCAAAGGAGAGTCCCATCCAGACACGAGAGGAAGCCTTCTGTCTTGTATCTTCACGGCCCATTAGTCTGGACCACGTCACATAGCCCGGATGTCCGAGGACCCCTTAATCCAGGACTCCCTCAGTAGCCCCCGAACCAGGCTTCAATGGCGATGTGTCCGGCGCGCTGATTGTCTTCGGCATTGCAAGGCGGGTTCCTTCTCCGATTACTTCACAGTACCTGACCCGAAAAGCTGTACTCGGCTTGTGATTTAATGCCACACCCTTTGGCTTCTGCACCTCCATTGCTTCTGCCTCCACGTGTCGAGCGAATACGAGAAGTTAGGGTATTTTTGCACATAACACCCCGGCCATATAAGAAAGGCATCTATTTAAAGAGATTGGATCTCAGATCCCATTCCACATCAAGCGGAAAATCCTTAGAGCTTGCTAGGAGAAACCATTCCAACATGGCTAGCGTTCCTAGTTCTTCCTCCCGCCCCCACGGCTCCGAAAAAGGCGATTGGGAGAGATGTTCTATATCCCACGATCAGCTGGTTAAGCTTCAAACGCAGGGATTTCTTCCCCCCGCGGATCTAGTCCCCGTTCGAGCAGGATTTACCTCCTTCAATGGCGAAGCTCAGGCGGAGAATTTCCCCAATCCAACCAGGGGGAAGGAGTGTGCTTTGTTTCCTACTTGTTAAGAGGCGTCGGATTTCCAATCCACCCCTTCCTCCGAGGTCTCCTGGAGTATTACGGCCTCCAACTACATAACCTCACGCCGGCCTCTATCCTGCACATCGCGGGTTTTGTTGCTCTTTGCGAGCTATTCCTGGGCTGTGAGGCCCATTTTGAGTTATGGAGCAAGTTATTCTGCCTCGTCCCTCGTACCCAAAAGGGATCGGTATTCGAGGTGGCGGTGCCAAGGTATGGCGCGTAGCCGGGACCGGATACCTGTCTGGCACGCCGAAGAAGGCGTCCGAAGAGTGTCCCTCAGAATGGTTTTGTATTGAGGATGTCGCCCTCCCTGACCCAGTCCGAATGGGTCTTCCCAAAAATTTCAAGTGCTCCAATGAAGAAACGCCACAGCTGGCACCCTCGAAGTCTCGAGGAGGAAGATAGCGCGGAAGTCTGACAATTAATGGGCAAGATAAGGACACTCGACCAGTCCGGACTATCAATAATTGAGGTAATGGCCACTTTCATAGCGCGAGGGGTTCAGTCGCTCCAATCTAGGGGGCTCCCTATGTGGCAGTACAATGGGGAAGATGATGTTGGGGAACGTAGTAATTTCAAAAAATTTCCTACGCACACGCAAGATCATGGTGATGCATAGCAACGAGAGGGGAGAGTGTTGTCCACGTACCCTCGTAGACCGACAGCGGAAGCGTTATCACAACGCGGTTGATGTAGTCGTACGTCTTCATGATCCGACCGATCAAGTACCGAACGTACGGCACCTCCGAGTTCTACACACGTTCAGCTCGATGA
>NC_057814.1:248882794-248910257 GCF_018294505.1 Triticum aestivum
GTTGAGGGAGAGTTTCGTCAGCACGACGGCGTGGTGACGATGATGATGTTCCACCGACGCAGGGCTTCGCCTAAGCTCCGCAACGGTATTATCGAGATGTAATATGGTGGAGGGGGGCACTGCACACGGCTAAGAGATCTCAAGGATCAATTTTTGTGTCCCTGGGGTGCCCCCTGCCCCCGTATATAAAGGAGCAAGGGAGGAGGAGGCCGGCCCTAGGAGGGGGCGCACCAAGTGTGGAGTCCTACTAGGACTCCCTAGTCCTAGTAGGATTCCACCTCCCATAAGGAATAGGAAAAGAGGAAGGGAAAAAGAGAAGGAAGGAAGGGGGCTCCCCCCTTCCCTAGTCCAATTCGGACCAGACCAAGGGGAGGGGTGCGGCCACCCTTGAGGCCCTTTTCCTTCTTTCCCGTATGGCCCAATAAGGCCCAATACGTATTCTCGTAACTCTCCGGTACTCCGAAAAATACGCGAATCACTCGGAACCTTTCCGAAGTCCGAATATAGTCGTCCAATATATCGATCTTTACGTCTCGACCATTTCGAGACTCCTCGTCATGTCCCCGACCTCATCCGGGATTCCGAACTCCTTCGGTACATCAACATACATAAACTCATAATAAAATTGTCATTGTAACTTTAAGCGTGCGGACCCTACGGGTTCGAGAACTATGTAGACATGATCGAGACACGTCTCCGGTCAATAACCAATAGCGGGACCTGGATGCCCATATTGGCTCCCACATATTTTACGAAGATCTTTATCGGTCAGACCGCATAACAACATACGTTGTTCCCTTTGTCATTGGTATGTTACTTGCCCGAGATTCGATCGTCGGTATCTCGATACCTAGTTCAATCTCGTTACCGGCAAGTCTCTTTACTCGTTCCGTAATACATCATCCCGCAACTAACTCATTAGTCACAATGCTTGCAAGGCTTATAGTGATGTGCATTACCGAGTGGGCCCAGAGATACCTCTCCGACAATCGGAGTGACAAATCCTAATCTCGAAATACGCCAACCCAACAAGTACCTTTGGAGACACCTGTAGAGCACCTTTATAATCACCCAGTTACGTTGTGACGTTTGGTAGCACACAAAGTGTTCCTCCGGTAAACGGGAGTTGCATAATCTCATAGTCATAGGAACATGTATAAGTCATGAAGAAAGCAATAGCAACATACTAAACGATCGGGTGCTAAGTTAACGGAATGGGTCAAGTCAATCACGTCATTCTCCTGATGAGGTGATCCCGTTAATCAAATGACAACTCATGTCTATGGCTAGGAAACATAACCATCTTTGATTAACGAGCTAGTCAAGTAGAGGCATACTAGTGACACTCTGTTTGTCTATGTATTCACACATGTATTATGTTTCCGGTTAATACAATTCTAGCATGAATAATAAACATTTATCATGATATAAGGAAATATATAATACTTTATTATTGCCTCTAGGGCATATTTCCTTCAGTCTCCCACTTGCACTAGAGTCAATAATCTAGTTCACATCGCCATGTGATTTAACATCAATAATTCACATCACCATGTGATTAACACCCATAGTTCACATCTCTATGTGACCAACTCTCAAAGGGTTTACTAGAGTCAATAATCTAGTTCACATCGCTATGTGATTAACACCCACAGAGTACTAAGGTGTGATCATGTTTTGATTGTGAGATAATTTTAGTCAACGGGTCTGTCACATTCAGATCCGTAAGTATTTTGCAAATATCTATGTATACAATGCTCTTCACGGAGCTACTCTAGCTAATTGCTCCCACTTTCAATATGTATCTAGACCGAGACTTAGAGTCATCTAGATTTAGTGTCAAAACTTGCATCGACGTAACCCTTTACGACGAACTTTTTGTCACTTCCATAATCGAGAAACATTTCCTTATTCCACTAAGGATAATTTTGACCGCTGTCCAGTGATCTACTCCTAGATCACTATTGTACTCCCTTGCCAAAATCAGTGTAGGGTATACAATAGATCTGGTACACAGCATGGCATACTTTATAGAACCTATGGCCAAGGCATAGGGAATGACTTTCATTCTCTTTCTATCTTCTGCCGTGGTCGGGCTTTGAGTCTTACTCAATTTCACACCTTGTAACACAGGCAAGAACTCTTTCTTTGACTGTTCTATTTTGAACTACTTCAAAATCTTGTTAAGGTATGTACTCATTGAAAAAACTTTATCAAGCGTCTTGATCTATCTCTATAGATCTTGATGCTCAATATGTAAGCAGCTTTACCGAGGTCTTTCTTTGAAAAACTCATTTCAAAACACTCCTTTATGCTTTACAGAATAACTCTACATTATTTCCGATCAACAATATGTCATTCACATATACTTATCAGAAATGCTGTAGTGCTCCCACTCACTTTCTTGTAAATACAGGCTTCACCGCAAGTCTGTATAAAACTATATCCTTTGATCAACTTATCAAAGTGTATATTCCAACTCCGAGATGCTTGCACCAGTCCATAGATGGATCGCTGGAGCTTGCATATTTTGTTAGCACCTTTAGGATTGACAAAACCTCCTGGTTGCATCATATACAACTCTTCTTTAATAAATCCATTAAGGAATGCAGTTTTGTTTATCCATTTGCCATATTTCATAAAATGCGGCAATTGCTAACATGATTCAGACAGACTTAAGCATAGATACGAGTGAGAAACTCTCATCGTAGTCAACATCTTGAACTTGTCGAAAACCTTTTTGCGACAATTCTAGCTTTGTAGATAGTGATACTACTATGAGCGTCCGTCTTCCTCTTGAAGATCCATTTATTCTCAATTGCGTGCCGATCATCGGGCAAGTCAACCAAAGTCCACACTTTGTTCTCATACATGGATCTCATCTCAGATTTCATGGCCTCAAGCCATTTGCGGAATCTGGGCTCACCATCGCTTCTTCATAGTTCGTAGGTTTGTCATGGTCTAGTAACATAACCTCCAGAACAGGATTACCGTACCACTCTGGTGCGGATCTTACTCTGGTTGACCTACAAGGTTTAGTAACAACTTGATCTGAAGTTTCATGATCATCATCATTAACTTCCTCACTCATTGGTATAGACGTCACAAGAACCGTTTCTTGTGATGAACTACTTTCCAATAAGGTAGCAGGTACAGTTACCTCATCAAGTTCTACTTTCCTCCCACTCACTTCTTTCGAGAGAAACTCCTTCTCTAGAAAGGATCCATGCTAAGCAACGAATGTCTTGCCTTCGGATCTGCGATAGAAGGTGTACCCAACTGTCTCCTTTGGGTATCCTATGAAGACACATTTCTCCGATTGGGGTTTGAGCTTATCAGGATGAAACTTTTTCACATAAGCATCGCAACCCCAAACTTTAAGAAACGACAACTTTGGTTTCTTGCCAAACCATAGTTCATAAGGCGTCGTCTCAGCGGATTTTGATGGTGCCCTATTTAACGTGAATGCAGCTGTCTCTAATGCATAACCCCAAAATGATAGTGATAGATCGGTAAGATACATCATATATCGCACCATATCTAATAAAGTATGATTACGACATTCGGACACACCATTACACCGTGGTGTTCCAGGTGGCGTGAGTAGTGAAACTATTTCACATTGTTTTAACTGAAGGCCAAACTCGTAACTCAAATACTCTTCTCCACGATCAGATCGTAGAAACTTTATTTTCTTGTTACGATGATTTTCCGCTTCACTCTGAAATTATATGAACTTTTCAAATGTTTCAGACTTCTGTTTCATTAAGCAGATATACCCATATTTGCTCAAATCATCTGTGAAGGTCAAAAAAAATAATGATACCTGCTACGAGCCTCAATATTCATCGGACCACATACATCTGTATGTATGATTTCCAACAAATCTGTTGCTCTCTCCATAGTTCCGGAGAGTCATCTTGCCCATGAGGCACGGTTCGCAAGCATCAAGTGATTCATAATCAAGTGATTCCAAAATCCCATCAGTATGGAGTTTCTTCATGCGCTTTACACCAATATGACCTAAACGGCAGTGCCACAAATAAGTTGCACTATCATTATTAACTTTGCATCTTTTGGCTTCAATATTATGAATATGTGTATCACTACGATCGAGATCCAACAAACCATTTTTGTTGGTGTGTATGACCATAAAAGGTTTTTATTCATGTAAACAGAACAACAATTGTTCTCTAACTTAAATGAATAACCGTATTGCAATAAACATGATCAAATCATATTCATGCTCAACGCAAACACCAAATAACACTTATTTAGTTTCAACACTAATCTCGAAAGTATAGGGAGTATGCGATGATGATCATATCAATCTTGGAACTACTTCCAACACACATCGTCACCTCACCTTTTACTAGTCTCTGTTTATTCTGCAACTCCCGTTTCGAGTTACTACTCTTTAGCAACTGAACCAGTATCAATTACCGAGGGGTTTCTATAAACAATAGTAAAGTATACATCAATAATCTGTATATCAAATATACCTTTGTTCACTTTTACTAGTCTCTGTTTATTCTGCAACTCCCGTTCGAGTTACTACTCTTAGCAACTGAACCAGTATCAATTACCGAGGGGTTGCTATAAACACTAGTAAAGTACACATCAATAATCTGTATATCAAATATACCTTTGTTCACTTTGCCATCCTTCTTATCCACCAAATAGTTGGGGTAGTTCCGCTTCCAGTGACCAGTCCCTTTGCAGTAGAAGCACTTAGTCTCAGGCTTAGGTACATACTTGGGCTTCTTCACTTGATTAGCAATTTGCTTGCCGTTCTTTTTGAAGTTCCCCTTCTTCCCTTTGCCCTTTTCTTGAAACTAGTGGTCTCGTCAACCATCAACACTTGATGTTTTTCTTGATTTCTACCTTCGTCGATTTCAGCATCACGAAGAGCTCGGGAATTACTTTCGTCATCCCTTGCATACTATAGTTCATCACGAAGTTCTACTAACTTGGTGATGGTGACTAGAGAATTCTGTCAATCACTATTTTATCTGGAAGGTTAACTCCCACTTGATTCAAGCGATTGTAGTACCCAGACAATCTGAGCACATGCTCACTAGTTGAGCAATTCTCCTCCATCTTTTAGCTATAGAACTTTGTTGGAGACTTCATATCTCTCAACTCGGGTATTTGCTTGAAATATTAACTTCAACTCCTGGAACATCTTATATGGTCCATGACGTTCAAAACGTCTTTGAAGTCCCGATTCTAAGCCGTTAAGCATGGTGCACTAAACTATCAAGTAGTCATCATATTGAGCTAGCCAAACGTTCATAACGTCTACATCACTCTTGCAATAGGTCTGTCACCTAGCGGCGCATCAAGGACATAATTTTTCTGTGCAGCAATGAGGATAATCCTCAGATCACGGATCCAATCCGCATCTTTGCTACTAACATTTTTCAACATAATTTTCTCTAGGAACATATCAAAAATAAACACAGGGAAGCAACAACGCGAGCTATTGATCTACAACATAATTTGCAAAATACTATTAGGACTAAGTTCATGATAAATTTAAGTTCAATTAATCATATTACTTAAGAACTCCCACTTAGATAGACATCTCTCTAATCATCTAAGTGATTACGTGATCCAAAGCAACTAAACCATGTCCGATTAACACGTGAGATGGAGCAGTTTCAATGGTGAACATCACTATGTTGATCATATCTACTATATGATTCACGCTCGACCTTTTGGTCTCTGTGTTCCGAGGCCATATCTGTATATTCTAGGCTCGTCAAGTTTAACCTGAGTATTCCGCATGTGCAACTGTTTTGCACCCGTTGTATTTGAACGTAGAGCCTATCACGCCCGATTAACACGTGGTGTCTCAGCACGAAGAACTTTTGCAACGGTGCATACTCAGGGAGAACACTTTTATCTTGAAATTTTAGTGAGAGATCATCTTATAATGCTACCGTCAATCAAAGCAAGATAAGATGCATAAAGGATTAACATCACATGCAATCAATATAAGTGATATGATATGGCCATCATCATCTTGTGCTTGTGATCTCCATCTCCGAAGCACCGTGCTCGTGATCTCCATCTCCGAAGCACCATCATGATCACCATCGTCACCGGCGCGACACCTTGATCTCCATCGTAGCATCATTGTCGTCTCGCCAACTTATTGCTTTTACGACTATCGCTACCGTTTAGTGATAAAGTAAAACTATTACATGGCGATTGCATCTCATACAATAAAGCGACAACCATATGGCTCCTGCCAGTTGCCGATAACTCGGTTACAAAACATGATCATCTCATACAACACATTATATCACATCATGTCCTGACCATATCACATCACAACATGCCCTGCAAAAACAAGTTAGACGTCCTCTACTTTGTTGTTGCAAGTTTTACGTGGCTGCTACAGACTTAGCAAGAACCGTGCTTACCTACGCATCAAAACCACAACGATAGTTTGTCAAGTTGGTGCTGTTTTAACCTTCGCAAGGAGCGGGCGTAGCCACACTCGGTTCAACTAAAGTGAGAGAGACAGACACCCGCCAGTCACCTTTAAGCAACGAGTGCTCCAAACGGTGAAACCAGTCTCGCGTAAGCGTACGCGTAATGTCGGTCCGGGCCGCTTCATCTCACAATACCGCTGAACCAAAGTATGACATGCTGGTAAGCAGTATGAGTTATATCGCCCACAACTCACTTGTGTTCTACTCGTGCATAGCATCAACGCATAAAACCAGGCTCGGATGCCACTGTTGGGGAACGTAGTAATTTCAAAAAAATTCCTACGCACACGCAAGATCATGGTGATGCATAGCAACGAGAGGGGAGAGTGTTGTCCACGTACCCTCGTAGACCGACAGCGGAAGCGTTATCACAACGCGGTTGATGTAGTCGTACGTCTTCACGATCCGACCGATCAAGTACCGAACGTACGGCACCTCCGAGTTCTACACACGTTCAGCTCGATGACGTCCCTCGAACTCCGATCCAGCCGAGTGTTGAGGGAGAGTTTCGTCAGCACGACGGCGTGGTGACGATGATGATGTTCCACCGACGCAGGGCTTCGCCTAAGCTCCGCAACGGTATTATCGAGATGTAATATGGTGGAGGGGGGCACCGCACACGGCTAAGAGATCTCAAGGATCAATTGTTGTGTCCCTGGGGTGCCCCCCTGCCCCCGTATATAAAGGAGCAAGGGAGGAGGAGGCCGGCCCTAGGAGGGGGCGCACCAAGTGTGGAGTCCTACTAGGACTCCCTAGTCCTAGTAGGATTCCACCTCCCATAAGGAATAGGAAAAGAGGAAGGGAAAAAGAGAAGGAAGGAAGGGGGCTCCCCCCTTCCCTAGTCCAATTCGGACCAGACCAAGGGGAGGGGTGCGGCCACCCTTGAGGCCCTTTTCCTTCTTTCCCGTATGGCCCAATAAGGCCCAATACGTATTCCCGTAACTCTCCGGTACTCCGAAAAATACGCGAATCACTCGGAACCTTTCCGAAGTCCGAATATAGTCGTCCAATATATCGATCTTTACGTCTCGACCATTTCGAGACTCCTCGTCATGTCCCCGATCTCATCCGGGATTCCGAACTCCTTCGGTATAGCAACATACATAAACTCATAATAAAACTGTCATCGTAACTTTAAGCGTGCGGACCCTACGGGTTCGAGAACTATGTAGACATGACCGAGACACGTCTCCGGTCAATAACCAATAGCGGGACCTGGATGCCCATATTGTCTCCCACATATTCTACGAAGATCTTTATCGGTCAGACCGCATAACAACATACGTTGTTCCCTTTGTCATTGGTATGTTACTTGCCCGAGATTCGATCGTCGGTATCTCGATACCTAGTTCAATCTCGTTACCGGCAAGTCTCTTTACTCGTTTCGTAATACATCATCGCGCAACTAACTCATTAGTCACAATGCTTGCAAGGCTTATAGTGATGTGCATTACCGAGTGGGCCCAGAGATACCTCTCCGACAATCGGAGTGACAAATCCTAATCTCGAAATACGCCAACCCAACAAGTACCTTTGGAGACACCTGTAGAGCACCTTTATAATCACCCAGTTACGTTGTGACGTTTGGTAGCACACAAAGTGTTCCTCCGGTAAACGGGAGTTGCATAATCTCATAGTCATAGGAACATGTCTAAGTCATGAAGAAAGCAATAGCGACATACTAAACGATCGGGTGCTAAGTTAACGGAATGGGTCAAGTCAATCACGTCATTCTCCTGATGAGGTGATCCCGTTAATCAAATGACAACTCATGTCTATGGCTAGGAAACATAACCATCTTTGATTAACGAGCTAGTCAAGTAGAGGCATACTAGTGACACTCTGTTTGTCTATGTATTCACACATGTATTATGTTTCCGGTTAATACAATTCTAGCATGAATAATAAACATTTATCATGATATAAGGAAATATATAATACTTTATTATTGCCTCTAGGGCATATTTCCTTCAGATGACGCCTCACGCCGCGGACGAAAGGGTCCGGATTCCCTCACCGCCCTGGCCGCAATATTGGCCGATCTGTATAAAGGGGAGAAAGAGGAGTTTACTCGTCTTAAGCGCCGAGAGGGATTTTCCATGTACAATCCTTATAGCTGGGTGAGTTTTAATCCCACCACTTTACTCAATCCTCTCCCTGAGTCACTTTTAATTGACACTAACCCGTCCATTTGTAACAGGAATGGCGAAAGGTCATTGCGGGGATCTATAGCCCTGCTCCACAGCCGAAGGACCATAACCGAGATCTTGACCCCGGATTCGAAGAGGATCCGGACATATTTGTAGAGCTTGAGGAGGGAGTATTCTACCAGGCGAGCTACGATGGCACGGAAGTGGCCATCATGGCCAACTATCCCGGCCTCCTTCCTGCCTCACATGTAAGTAATCAGGAGACATCTCCTCCGAAAGAGCTTCCTCATTCTGCCTCACCCACCGCATAGTCTCGTGCTCCAAAGGGGAGGCGCTCGGTGCGCCATGCTGCACCAGAGGCGACTCACAAGAGAGCGGCGCCTGCGCCGGGCAAGCCTTCGAAGAGGAAGGCAAATGAAAACGCGGCTGAGCCTTCATCAAAGAGGTATGGCTTTTTTAAATATGCCCCTTGGCAGTCACATCGAACTGTGACATTGTCCACTGTGTCTTATCAGGAAGAGCGTTCGCCGGACTACGTCCGGGGGTCGTGCCGGTCACACCTCCACCAGTCAGGTTCCAGAGCCTGCCTTAAAGACAGAGGCTGACACGGGGGTGACACCGGATTGTCCTTCTGCAGAGGATTCAGATGATGTATTAGTCACGAACTCTGAAGTGGAGAGCGCCATGAATCATCGGCACCGGAGGGCCGCTCTTCGCGACCCCGGCTTTACAAAAGAGGTATTCAATGCCTTCAGCTCGGCTGATGCATATATCCGAGCTGCTCGGGATGGGCTTACCAGAGCCACAGGCCAGCACCTGAAAGATATACGGGTAAGTGCGTATTGTACAGATCTGGTGATCATATACCAGTAGCCCCCGAGACTTGAAGCAATTGATACAACTGATTTAAGGATCATTGTATAACCAGGCACTCATAGAGAAGAACAACCTGCTGTCTCAAGAGTTGGAAAAGTGCCAGACCCAGCTAGCTACGGCAACTGCCAAACTGGAGAAATCCAAGGAGGCGCCGCCTGGTAATGTTCCCCTCCATTGAAAATGTAATCATATACCAGCAATATTAATACTGTTGTATTACCCATGGCAGGATTGTCAGATCAACTGAAGGAGGAACTGAAAGTCGCGCAAGCGGGTGAACAAGAGGCCAAAAGGCAACTGGCCGCGGGCGAACGTGTGTTGACACGGGTCAGGGATGATAAAAACAAGCTGCAGGATTCCAACACCCTGCTGAGCGAAGAACTAAAAGATGTGCGAGCCCAGCTAGCTGACGCCGTAAAGGAAAATAGGAGGCTATGAGGCGGCGTATTCAATATGCGTTTGAACTTACCTTCATGTAATTCAACGAAGAAATGATTTGACAAATTTATGTCTGCAGGTATGCTGACTGGCCATCCCGAAGAGGAAATGTCCGGCTCTCAAGGCGATATACTGCCAGAGTTGTCCCAACTGCACGAGCGAGCTCGACAAGCAATGCAGAGCGTTGCCAAGGCTTTGTGTCCATCCGCCTCTCCTCCAGGAAGTATGGAGGAGCTTATGAAGCTATTCCAAGGAGCTCGGCGACGCTTTCGATTATGGAAAATATCGGCCTACCGAGAAGGTGCGCGAGAGGCCTGGGCCATGGTAAAAACACGGTACACCAAGCTTGATTCGAATCATATGGCCCGGGTCAGACCTCGGGGGTCAGATGGACAAGAAATTTCAGTTAGTTTGGTATATGACCAAGTAAAGATAGCCGCCAAATATTCCCAACAGGATTGTAAGCTAGACAGCCTGTTAGACGACATAGAGGAAGAAGTTTTTGAGTCCAAGTGACTATGTGCTTCCATTGACATATTTGTCCCTAGCCGGATTGTAAAACGATTGTCATGGCAGACCTTTTCGCTTCGACCTCTGGACCCGAAGGTGCGGAGTGTTTCCGAATACCGGAGCGACAATATAGACCGGGGTATGCGTGGAAACCAGGCGTAGGGGTCATAGTTGCTTGAACAGACAAGTTGTATCCGGCTAGCTATGTTATATTACTTTTTGATTGTAAGAAACATCTTCCAGGGAGAATAGTTCTGTTAAGGGTTCCTTGCCCTGGGTGAACATGCGTTAGTGTCCACGCCCGAACTATGATTGAAAGTCGCAGTATACGTAACAACTGGGGGTTCATAGTGTAATGAGTGTAAGACATCTTTAGTCCGCCGGCCGAATATTCCCTTAAGAACGCTAGCTTTCGGCTTCACCCAGTCTGAGGTACACGTCCGGATGACCCGGCTGTAACAATCGCGGAGGTTCTCCCTTTATGCCCTAGCCAAACAAACGGGAACGTAGGGCATAAGCACAGGAGCCAGGCAACCCAGCTTGGCAAAAACTTAAGTCATAACGATGCATATAATGGCGAAGAAAAGGTACATATGAGGAAAGGACACATATGTGGTGAGCTTGATGCTCAAAAAATAATAATAAGCTTCTGTAAAAGAAGCCCCCAGGCATTATGCGCGTATACATTTAAGGATGTGTACGTCATAGGTGCACGGTTTAGCCGCCCAAGAGCTTAAAGCTAAAAAAGGGTAAAGAGAGGAAAAATGGAAACAAAGGGAGAAGAAGACGAACAAAGAGTCCGGCTCTAGGCGTAGAATCTTTGGAGTCTGGCGGCATTCCACGGGTTCGGCTCTAAGCGATTGTCCGATGCATCACTCAGGCGGTACGCTCCTCCAGTGAGAACTTCATCTATGATGAAGGGACCCTCCCACTTGGGATTGAGTTTGTCCTTTTTCTTTTCTGGCAAGCGTAGAACGAGTTCACCAACATTATAAGTCTTGGCCCGCATCTCTCTTCTTTGATATCTGCGAGCCTGTTGTTGATAGAATGCAGAACGGGCTTTTGCAACGTCACGCTCCTCCACCAAGGCATCTAGTCTGTCCTGCCGATCCAACTCGGCCTCTCTCTCTTCGTACATGCGCACTCAGGGTGAGTCATGAATGATATCGCAGGGAAAAACGGCCTCTGCGCCGTACACCATAAAGAATGGTGTTTATCCAGTAGTGCGATTAGGCGTGGTTCGCAGCCCCCAGAGTACGGAGTCGAGCTCCTCAACCCAATGCTTTTCTGATTCTTTCAAAGACCGCACTAGTCTAGGTTTAATGCCGCTCATGATAAGACCGTTAGCTTGTTCGACTTGCCCGTTTGTTTGTGGGTGATAAACGGAGGCGTAATCGAGCTTAATGCCCAGGTTAGCGCACCAGGTTTTCACTTCATCGGCTGTGAAATTGGAGCCATTATCGGTGATGATGCTATGTGGGACACCATAATGGTGCACGACACCAGATATAAAGTCTATCACTGGTCCGGCTTCGGCCGTTTTAACTAGTTTGGCCTCTATCCACTTGGTGAATTTATCTACCATGACCAGCAGATATTTTTTCTTATGGCTTCCTCCTTTAAGGGTTCTGACCATATCAAGCCCCCAGACCGCGAAAGGCCAAGTAATGGGGATTGTTTGTAGGGCGGTGGGCGGCATATGGCTTTGATTGGCGAAAAGCTGGCATCCAACACAACGTTGGACAAGGTCATGTGCATCTGCTCGGGCCGTCGGCCAAAAAAAACCTGTACGGAAGGCTCTGCTTACAAGGGCCTGAGCCGCGGCGTGGTGCCCGCGGAGACCAGCATGGATTTCGGCCAGGAGCTGCCGTCCCTCTTCTTCGGAGATACATCTTTGAAGGACTCCGGTAGAAATTTTCTTGTAGAGCTCTCCGTCATGGACCTTGTAGGCTTTCGAGCGCCGGACAATGCAGCGGGCCTCATTCTGATCCTCAGGGAGCTCTCGCCTATTAAGGTAGGCCAAGAAGGGCTCGGTCCATGGGGCAATTACTGCCATTATTAGATGGGCCAATGGTGTTATTTCGGTGGCTGAGCCCCCAATGATATCGGTATTGTGTTCGGAATCTGGGGGTATAATTGGATCCAGACTGGTGTTGCTGCTCTCATCCTGCCACACCATGGATGGCTTGAAGAGCCTTTCCAGAAAGATGTTAAGAGGGACGGGGTTGTGCTTGGCGCCCATGCGAGCAAGGACATCCGCCGCTTGATTACTTTCTCGAGCCACATGATGAAACTCGAGTCCCTCGAACCAATCTGATATTTTGAGTATGGCGTTACGATAGGCCGCCATCTTCGGATCCTTGGCGTCGAAATCTCCATTTATTTGGGATATTGCAAGATTTGAATCCCCGCGCACCTCTAGGCGTTGTATGCCCGTGGAGGCGGCCATCCGAAGACCATGCAATAAGGCCTCGTATTCGGCTGCATTGTTGGAGTCTGTGTATAATATTTGGAGTACGTACTGGACTGTGTCTCCAGTGGGGGACATTAAGACAACGCCAGCTCCTAAGCCGGCCAGCATTTTGGAGCCGTCGAAGTGCATGACCCAGTTGGAATATGTACCGTACTCTTTAGGGAGTTCGGCCTCTGTCCATTCGGCAACGAAGTCGGCCAATACTTGGGATTTAATGGCTCGGCGCGGTTTGTACATTATGTCAAATGGCAGGAGCTCAATGGCCCACTTGGCAATGTGGCCTGTAGCGCCGCAGTTGTTTATTATGTCATTGAGTGGTACTTCAGAAGCCACCATGATCGAACACTCCTGAAAGTAGTGTCGTAGCTTCCAGGATGCCATGAAGACTGCATATGCAATCTTTTGGTAATGGGGGTACCGGGATTTGCATGGTGTGAGGACAGTGGATACGTAGTATACCGGTTTCTGAAGTGGGAATTTGTGACCGTCCTCCTCTCGCTCAACGACGAGCACCGCACTCACCACCTAGTGTGTTGTCGAGATGTATAATAGCATGGGTTCGCCGACGTTCGGCGCGGCCAGGCTTGGGTTGCTCGCTAAAAGAGCTTTTATTTCTTCCAGTCCGGCCGTTGCCGCATCCGTCCACTCATAGTGGTCGGTGCGTCGGAGAAGGCGATAAAGTGGCAATGTGTTTTCTCCTAGTCTGGAGATAAAGCGGCTTAAAGCTGCCATGCATCCGGCTAGTTTTTGGACCTGCTTAAGGTCTATTGGTGTAGCCAATTGTGAAAAAGCTCGGATTTTGGCTGGGTTTGCCTCAATTCCTCTATTGGAAACGATGAAACCCAGCAGTTTTCTAGCGGGAACGCCAAAAACACACTTTTCCGGATTGAGCTTGATGTCATATGTGCAGAGGTTGTCGAATGTGAGACGCAGGTCGTCTATTAGTGACTTGACGTGCCTAGTCTTGATGACTACGTCATCCACATATGCTTCAATTGTCTTGCCGATTTGTTTCTCCAGGCACGTTTGAATCATGCGTTGGTAGGTGGCGCCGGTGTTTTTGAGCCCGAAGGGCATAGTGTTGAAGCAGAAAGGCCCGTATGGGGTAATGAATGCCGTTGCGGCTTGATCAGACTCCTTCATTTTAATTTGATGGTATCCGGAGTATGCGTCGAGTAAACACAGTGAGTCGTGTCCTGCGGTAGCATCAATAATCTGATCGATGCGGGGGAGGGGGAAGGGATCCTTAGGGCAGGCCTTGTTGAGGTCTTTGAAATCGACACACATGCGCCAAGATTTATCCTTCTTTGGCACCATCACCAGGTTTGCTAGCCACTCCGGGTGTTTTATTTCTCTGATGAATCCGGCCTCGATTAACTTGGCTAGCTCCTCCCCCTTAGCTTGTCGTTTGGGTTCGGAAAAGCGCCGCAGTGTTTGCTTGACCGGCTTATGTCCCTTCAGTATATTGAGGCTGTGTTCGGCCAGCCTGCATGGGATTCCTGGCATATCAGAAGGGTGCCAGGCGAATATGTCCCAGTTCTTGCGCAGGAACGCTCGTAGTGCAGCGTCAACCATTGGGTCCAGCTATGCCCCGATGGAAGCTGTTTTCTTGGGGTCCGTCAGGTGGACTTGAAATTTGACTATTTTGTCTGCTGGTTTGAAGGAGGTGGATTTGGGCCGCTTATCAAGGATTATGTCGTACCTATCCATCGTGGAGTGCAGTGCGGTTAACTCTTCGGCCGCGAGGGCCTCCGATAGTGCCTCGAGGGCTATGTCCGTATCGCTAGTGAGGTTGATAATACCGTTGGGCCCGGGCATCTTGAGCTTCATATACCCATAATGGGGTATGGCTTTAAAGCGTGTGAATGCGTCTTGCCCCAACAGGGCGTGATATCCACTGTTGAAAGGGGCCACTTGGAAGGTTATCTCTTCGGACCGATAGTTCTCCGGCGTGCCGAATACCACGTCGAGTGTAATTTTCCCCGCGCATTGCGCCTCCTGGCTGGGAATGATTCCTCGGAAGGTCGTATTACGTTGCTCAATGCGGCTCCTGTCTATTTCCATTTTATTGAGTGTATCCTCGTAAATGAGGTTTAGTCCGCTGCAGCCGTCCATGAGCACTTTAGTGAGCCGAAAGCCATCCACAATTGGATTGAGGACCAGGGTGGCTGGTGCCCGGACTGACCAGAATTTTGGTTCGTCACTAGCATTGAAAGTTATGGCCGTGTCGTTCCAGGGGTTTATTGCTGCGACTTGGCAGATTTCGGCGAGGTCGCAGAGTGCCCTCTTGCACCGATTGTTTGAAGCGAAAGTCTCGAAGATCGTCAATACTCTGAGGTCGTCGTCTTCCAAGGGGCGTTGTTCTGAGGTGTTTTTGGTGAGGATATCCTCACCGCTCTTGGCCACTTGCCGGAGTATCCAACTTGCTCTAAGCCTGTGTGTTGGTTCGGTATCCTGTGTCATGTGTATTTTACACGGCCTATCGAGCCATCCCTCTAGAACATTTCCGCGTCCTGTAATGGGCTTTTTCTTCAATATGGGGCCGGGTGCCGCATGAGGGTCCACCCTTTTCACCCGCCCGAGGGGTTGAGTGAAAACCGATGGTTCCCAGCGAGCTGCCTGAGTTTCCAGGCGCTTTCCATTGTGCAGTACTTCTGTATTATTGTTGCCAACTCAACGAAGTGTAGTACGCGACGGCGGTTGATGGTTTTGAGGATTCCTTCATCCGTGCAATTATTGCGGAATACTGAAACCGCATCCTCGTCGCGGTAATCTTTAATCTTGTCTTTGACAAGGACGAATCTGGCCCAAAAGTGATGGACTATTTCCTGATACTGCTGTCGTACGTACATGAGGTTGCGTATATCCGGAGGGTCAGAATTTCTTGGCGAATATTGCTTGTGGTGGGCGGGTGGCTTTAAATCCGAACCTTGACCCAATTTGGGGTCTGAAGTTTGAAAAACTTCCGAGCTTAATAGTTTGGGCTCCGGGATGTCAACTGATTTTTCAGGCCCAACGCCCGATTCTAGGTTTGGAGGACTAGGAGTGTCGTTCCGCAGACCGGTATCCGGCTCTTCGAGCTCGGAAATCCGAACATAGTTCGTCTTCAACATAGAGGAAGAGTTGTTGTTTTGCTCCTCTATGACTGCTATCTGATGGGTGATCGGCGGAGATTTGATTTCTCTCTGATCGGATTTAAGCCCGATCTGATCGTAGTCTGTAGCGACCCCCATGGCAGCGATGCGATCCAGGAGTTCGTTTAAAGATGACAACTCTGCTGGATCCATCCGTTTCGAGTGTTCGGAGTCGGCACGGAGATGATTTTCGATGATGTGAGTAGTCATCGTCGGCTTGACGGCCGCACGGGCGGTCATGGTGAAGCCGCCCAGCCGGAGGGTTTGGCCTAAGGCCAGGGCTCCTCCGGAGGTAATACTATCCTTGATAATAAGGCGAGCCATCAATCTCGCCTTCGACATCAGAGCGGAACTCTCAATGAAAGCACCAATGTCGGTGTCAAAACCGGCGGATCTCGGGTAGGGGGTCCCAAACCGTGCGTCTAAGGTCGATGGTAACAGGAGACGGGGGACACGATGTTTACCCAGGTTCGGGCCCTCTTGATGGAGGTAATACCCTACTTCCTGCTTGATTGATCTTGATGAATATGAGGATTACAAGAGTTGATCAACCACGAGATCGTAATGGCTAAACCCTAGATGTCTGGCATGTATGATTGTAATCGCCTCTACGGACTAAACCCTCCGGTTTATATAGACATCGGAGGGGCCTAGGGTTGTACAGAGTCGGTTTACAGACCAAGGAATCTACATATCAGAACGCCAAGCTTGCCATCCATGCAAAGGAGAGTCCCCTCCGGACACGGGAGGAAGTCTTCTATCTTGTATCTTCACGACCCATTAGTCCGGCCCACGTCACATAGCCCGGACGTCCGAGGACCCCTTAATCCAGGACTCCCTCAAGCAGCGCCTACCATGTCAGCACCAACCAATAGCGGAGCTTCTAAGCACAAGGTAGCCACGGGAGCTACATCGACCGCACCCCCGACCAAGAGGTAATGTATATGAACCAAGCGTTCGATTATTAATCTGGCCGCTGTGAGTACTCCTAATCTTGCTGTGACTTGTAGAAGAAGTGTTCCTCCACCGCCATCCGAAGACGTCAAGGAGGCGCCAAGGGGTAATCCCGAACTGAGATCTGCGGCGCGGGCCGAGGTCAATGCGGATACCTTCGCCGCATACCAGCCTCCCGAGGATCCTGAGGATGTTTGGTTACCAATTCCGAGGTCAAAAGTGTGATGAATCACCGGCGGCAGAAAGAGTCCCTGCGTCATACCGCGTTCTCCGACCAGGAATTTAATGCGTTTAGTTTGGTAGACGCATATCTCGGAGCAGCCTGAACTGGCCTTGAGGGAGTTGCCAAACTTCTGTCCACAAATATGCAGGTATGTGATTGGTTTTAAAACCTGAAAGGATCGAGAAGAGGTGTCTAGAGGGGGGGGGGTGAATAGACTCTTAGCAAAGAAAAGTTGCAGTTTTTATTTTCTTCAAGTTAAGGTGGAGTTTTAGCACAAGTTTAAACATTCACAATACATATCAAGCAAGCATGGCAAGAGTATATGAGCAGCGGAAAGTAAAGCATGCAATTTGCGAGAATGTAGAGGGATGGGATTGGAGTGTGCAAACGCAATTGGAGACATGGAGATTTTTGGCGTAGTTCTGATAGGTGGTGCTATCGTACATCCACGTTGATGGAGACTTCAACCCACGAAGGGTAACGGTTGCGCGAGTCCACAGAGGGCTCCACCCATGAAGGTTCCACGAAGAAGCAACCTTGTCTATCCCACCATGGCCATCGCCCACGAAGGACTTGCCTCACTAGGGTAGATCTTCATGAAGTAGGCGATCTCCTTGCCTGTACAAACTCCTTGGTTCAACTCCACAATCTTGACGGAGGCTGTTGCTGTCAAAACTGGCGGATCTCGGGTAGGGGGTCCCGAACTGTGCATCTAAGGTCGATGGTAACAGGAGACAGGGGACATGATGTTTACCCAGGTTCGGGCCCTCTCGATGGAGGTAATACCCTACTTCCTGCTTGATTGATCTTGATGAATATGAGGATTACAAGAGTTGATCTACCACGAGATCTTAATGGCTAAACCCTAGATGTCTAGCCTGTATGATTGTCATTGCCTCTACGGACTAAACCCTCCGGTTTATATAGACACCGGAGGGGCCTAGGGTTATACAGAGTCGGTTTACAAAGGAAGGAATCTACATATCCGAACGCCAAGATTGCCATCCATGCAAAGGAGAGTCCCATCCGGACACGGGAAGAAGTCTTCTGTCTTGTACCTTCATAGCCCATCATTCCGGCCCATGTCACATAGTCCGGACACCCGAGGAGCCCTTAATCCAGGACTCCCTCAGTAGCCCCTGAACCAGGCTTCAATGACGATGTGTCCGGCGTGCAGATTGTCTTCGGCATTGCAAGGCGGGTTGCTCCCATGAATACTCCAAAACAGCCCTCGAACACAGAGAACGTGTCCGGCTTTGCAAAACAAGTACCATACACACCCGCAGAGGGTATACTATTTCACAAGTCCAATCTACTGACAACTTTTGTAGCGTGACATCACGTCCCTGCCCGGTCATTATTTCGAACCGTTTTTTGCCTCACGTTTCAAGATGCGGTTTTATTGGCATGTTTTGTCGAAGCAGAGATCGTGTCCCCTTATTGCGGGATTTTCATCAATACGGGCGTGGGTAATCCAACCGCTCCGTTTGCACGATTCCTTGGGAATAGGCAAGTTTAAAGGCCTAAGAGGAGGCGTTTGATATTCATCGCCTTTATAAAGGGGTACATACCCGTCTTTCTCCTCTACGCGTACCCCTTCCTCAACCTTTCCAACCACGAGTTCCAGCACCCAGGTTTCAACTTAATTGCTCCAAGCTTCCCAGTCATATCTGGACCCAGCACTCAAGGCCGGTGGGTGGCCTCCTCTGTCACAGAGGAGGATATCGCGAAGCTCCGGGCGGCGAGGTACCTGACCGCGGAAATCCCCCATAGGCTTCCTGCTATGGGGCAGGTTATTCCTACGCCCAAATCCGGCGAGAGAGTCGTATTCATCTCCCACTTCCTTCAGGGGCTAGGGTTCACCCTCCACCCCTTCGTTCGCGGCCTCATGTTCTACTACGGGCTAGATTTTCATGATCTAGCTCCGGACTACTTCCTTTGCATCTCGGTGTTTATTGTCATGTGCAAGGCCTTTCTCCGCATTCCCCCACACTTCGGTTTATGGCTCAAGACCTTTAATATGAAGCCGAAGCTAGTTGATGGGGAGCAAGTGGAGTGTTGCGGTGCTATGGTGAGCAAGCTCACCAATACTCTTTGGCCAAAGGGCTCCTTCATGGAAACTTCCAACCTATGGCAGCGGGAGTGGTTTTATATCACTCAGCCCCGCGGTACCAAGTGGGCAGCCACACCCGCGTTCCGATCTGGCCGTCCATTACGACTCGCATCATGGATTAATAAGGGGCTGGTCTGGGGATCAATTGACGAAGTGCAGACGCTACAAAGCCGTATCCGGAGCCTCCTTCAAAAGGACACCGGCCTCATCAACGTGATCCAGGTAATGCTAGTCCGCCGGGTCCTGCCATGCTAGCGAAGGCCTCTCCGCATGTGGGAGTTCAATTCGGAAGGACCACAGACCCTTCAGCACTTCTCCGGCACAACGCACAGAGGGATGTGGAAGTTATTCTTCGGGACCCGAAAGCAGTGGCCGGATACAGCCGAGGACATCGGTCGTGACTGCAACCATCCGGATACCTCGGTAAGCACTCGACTTCTGAACACGGCTCGGTTGATTATCCCGTAACAATATACTGAGAAACGTGTCTTCGACCAGGGGTAAAGAAGGCGGAATGAATTAGGTGTTCGGATCCACTTCCCGAAGACTCAGCTGATCTTGTGTTGACAAGGATGCTGGCCCCGGCGCCGTATCAAGTGCCGGTGAAGGAGGACAAAGAGGAGGGAAAAAAGGCCAAAGGTGGCCTCCGCTCTAAAGGTATACTGAACGCTGTGTACGGGGAGACTAGAACTCCCTCTTCTGAAGACGGAGGGGAAGAAGAAGCTGATATCCCTTCTTCCCATGGGAAGAAAAGGACCGCCTCCGAAGATTTGGAGGTGGAGGCTCCCAAGAAAGGGAAGATGTCCCTGTCGGATGGTTCGGGTTCGGAAGACGACGTTGTCGCACAGTTCCTCTGTAAGGACAAGCCTTTGCCCGAATCATAAGTGAACAAGGGTGTTCTAAACATATCCCGTTCCTTTCAGGTTACAAGGGTAACATCTAAAATACATGTTTGTAGTCCGGCCCGCAGTCTTCCTCAACAGTCCTCCTCCTCGGGTGACCTTCTTCTGGAGATGATGGAAAGCGAGATGCCTCCACAGGCTTCCTCGCCCCTTAGGGCGGAATACTTCGAGGTGTCGTCCCGGAGGATCTCCCCTGATCATCAAATGGTGCGGGGGACAATGAAGACAGTGACTGAAGGTGATACTTCGATCGTCAAGGGTCCAGAACGGTCCGGCTTACAGCCGAAGACGACTCTAGGGTCGAGTAAGCATACCCCTTTGAGGGAGGTCCGTACTCCTGCAACAGCCTCCAAGAATCCGGAGGCGCCGGATATGCTGATGGGCATGTTATGAAATGCGTCCATCTCAGAGGGACATCACACCTTAATGGGTACGGTAGTTGAGAGGATTCTGTCCGCAAGAAGCGGTTTGAATGAAGCCTTCATGAGCCTGCTAAGAGGCTTCGAGGTACGCAATGTAATATCTTAACTACTCTTTACATGCAAAATGTTCCCGTGTATAGGTAGTAGCCCCTGAGACTCTGGTCGGCTTCCACAGGGAGGCGATCATAGGATCAAAAGATATGCTCAGGAAATAACATGAATAACTTAAAAATAGGCTGTTACATCAATGGAGGCCACCCAAGCAGCGGAGGTTGCAGATTTAAAGTAGAAGCTTGAGTTAGCGGATGAGGACATTACTCTTGTTAACAGGCGGCTTGACGAAGCACAAGGTATGTTTTAAGGCAGACAACTTATGCATGTATAATAATATGAGCACGAAGCTGAAAATTATATACTGGGACATGCATAACTACGGATGGTGCTGCCGTAGTTGAGACCCTGCGGGCTGAGCTTGCCCGGGCCAAGGAGCAAGCCAGAGTGAGTAATGCGCCTGCCAAGAAGGCGGCTGCAGATTTAAAGGTCGAACATGCCACTCGGCACCAGTGCGAGGAGAGAATATCTACCATAGCGCGAGAGCTAAAGGATGCCACTGGCCAATGCAAATCACTCGAGAAGGATAACAAAGCCAAGGTGGCCGATCTCGACAAAGCCTTACAAGAGGCGCGAGAGGCACGATCCGAGTCAAGAGCGGCTCGGGAGGAGATCCGGCAAGCTGGGGAGATAGCGGCTGGTAAGCCCTTTCTATTACAGACGAAATTCGGCGATCCGAAATATGCCCCGCTTAATCAAATGTGGAGTTCTCCAGATGCATTCTTGGACCTGCCGAAGAGTGTCTCTGATGCGGCGCAGTTTTTCCAGGCGCAAGAAGGACGTGCAACGGAGAAGCTTTTCTGGTCACAATTCAGCACGCCAAAGCGTCCGTTGTTGCTGAACGAACAGATGGCCCGGTGGGCCAAGCTCCATAAGATGTCCGGAGCTGCCATGAAGGACGTCGTGGTCCGGCTGTGGCCGACTGAGCCAATTCCGAATAGTTATTTCGGTTTGGTGCAGCGACTTGTTGATGCGGTGCCGCGTATCGACGCCGTTAAACTGTCGTCGTGCATTGAAGGTGCATGGATGGCCTTTGCCCATGTCAAGATGTACTGGGCAAAGATGAAGGCCACCGATGTTGCAGCGAAGAGTCCACCCGGGGGCAAGGACCACCATATGCCGGAGCATTATTTTGAGGATGTCCTGGAGGGCGCCCGCTTGATAGAGGGTTAGTGCTCGAAGGATATTATGTTCGAGTGAATGTATCGAAATTGTGATAACAACATTATGATGCATTAAGGCTGTGTTATATTTATGCCTGTTGCCTGAAAGGCATTTCCTCCTGTGCGGCCGTTTTTTTATAATCTGAAAGTTTTCCAGTTGTCGGCTTCAGCCCCCTCGCATATAATGCGGGGGTGTTCGAAATAGCAACTGGCCACACTTGACCCAACGTCTTGGTCCATGAAGGAGGTGTCAGTGCGGCGAACTAGGCAATCAGACTATAGGGCTTTAACACCTTCACTTAGCCATAGGAGTTTGATGGTGGGTCTACGATATAGCCCCTTGTATGTACGTGGTTATCCGAATACGGATGCGCTACATAAGTGACCGAAAATGGTCCTTCATGTTACACGGAAGAAATGGCAAAAGATTTTAATAAGTCGCCGAGTGGTTGACCAGCTCTCGCTGCATCATGATAGTCAGTTTTCGGCTTTCTCTACTGAGGTGTTTAACCAGGTGAACCGGAAACACAATCGCAGTAGTTCTCCCTTTACTACCCTAGCCGATAGAGCAGAACGTAAGGTAGTAAGCACAGGAGCCGGGCAACCCAACTATTGACCAAAGACATGATTCGGAGCTGATGCATATAAGGCCAAACTCGTGACACCGAAGTATGCTGTAGAGCTGTTCAGACTTGTTGGCAGTTAATATGTTGCCGTATTGAGCCCCTGACGATTAGTGCTGAGGTGTGTATGTGTAACCACCGAAGAGGTAAAGTATAGTTCTATGAGGAAAAGTAAGTACTGAAGACGGATTAGGTTCACTCGAATCTGATTGATACGTCGAACGCAATCTTACAGATTATAACACCCCTTCCCAGGTCATTTTACATGCCAGGGGTCGAAGGCTGAGGAAAAGGCTATATACAGGTTTAAAATAGAGTCTTTGGTCTACAAAAAATCTTTTGGACCTCCTGTCGCACGTCTGCGCTGCCTTTGGCTTAGCGAAGAGGATTCCTTAAAAGGAGCAATCTTTGGTTGCCTGGATGAAACTGGGCTCCGAAGGAGTCCTTGCAGGTCCATAGGACGAACAAGTTTTGATTCATGTGTGACAAAAGATAAGAAATAGTTAAAAGTAAGGGAGAAAAGCTGTAAGAGGACGAACCGTGCTGCAGGCCTATCCGCATAGTGCCTCCGCCGATGACCAAGGTATATTAAGTGCATAATTACGCATGCGCGATGTGAACTTCGCGGGCCTATGCGGTGAACGACAGAGGCGGAACTGCTAATCCAGCTCTAAAATTGACCGGTCTTGTGTGGTAGAGGCCGGTGGCTTAATGGCCGATGAGGTATGCGGTTTAATGAGGCCGCTTTGTGCTTCGGCTATAATGGCCGTGGTATACTCTTCGGAACAGAGGGAGTGCTCCGTGTTTCCATTGATCGTGATGACGCCGCGTGGACCGGGCATCTTAAGCTTTAGATAGTCGTAGTGTGGGACCGCATTGAAACGAGCAAAAGTGGTCCGCCCAAGCAGTGCATGGTATCCACTCCAGAATGGAACAATATCGAAGATCAAGGCTTCACTTTGGAAGTTGTCCGGCGAACCGAAGACGACTTCCAGTGTAATTGAGCCCGTACAGTGAACTTCTTCACCGGGTATTACCCCTTTGAAGGTAGTTGTGGTGGGCTTGATCCTTGAGGGATCAATGCCCATTTTGCGAACAGTGTCTTGATAGAGCAAGTTAAGGCTACTGCTGCCGTCCAGAAGGACTCGTGTGAGATGGAATCCATCGGTTGTTCCATCGTATGATTCGATATTCATAGGTTTGAACCCTTTTGGGAATTCGTGCTCCATTACTTCATCAGTGAAGCAGAAGGGGTGTGCAGCGCCTCTATATCGGGCCAAGTCGCGACGTAGCTCGGATGGAGTCCGTCTGCGGTTTTCGGTCCGGGTGTGATTATGCTTGTCACGTCTGGCTAGATAGCCGTCGACGCGCGTCGGGGCACGCCCCCGCGATCCGTAGATCGATCTGGTCTGACCTGCTCTACTGTCCAGGTCATGCCGCAGGTCATATGTATGTCCCCGAGCTGTTATATCTCTACCTTTACGGCGTGGTAGTGTGGGCTGGAGTTCGGCTTGAGTTGCCGTTTTGTCCCTGCCACGGGGTGGTGAGTCAGCCGCATTACGTGCTGATAGTACGGGCTTGAGGGCCTCGTCGTCGAATTGAGGTAGAAGTTTACGCTTCGTAACTTTTGGTTGGGCGCTCGAGGCCATATTCCTCGGCTGCCAGGACATTAGTCCACCTATCGTTGAGCAGATCTTGATCAGCTTGAAGCTGCTGCTGCTTCTTTTTCAGGCTCCTTGCAGTGGCTATTAGCCGGCGCTTAAAGCACTCCTGCTCGAGAGGTTCCTCAGGCATGATAAAATCCTCGTTGCCGAGGCTCACCTTATCCTCGGAGAGCGGAAGATAATTACTGTCCTCCGAGTCTTCGTTTACGGCCTGTTCATCAGGGCTGACTCGCCCATCTTCCCGTTCGTGCTATTCGGAAGTTGGCTCAACGGGGTCTTCTTTGTCTTCGGCATCGTCCAGAGTATTGTTTTCTCCTGTGCCGGTATTGCTATCTTTTCCACGACGTGATTTAGAGCGGCGCCGCTGACGTCGGCGCTTTGGTAGTATCTCAGGAGGTTTGTCCTCGACTGGATCTTCTTTGCCATCACCGTTACCTTCTTTGGGTGTATCCACCATGTACACGTCATACGAAGAGGTGGCCGTCCAGCGTCCGGTAAACGGAGGGTTTTGGGCCTGCTCCTCTCCGGCATCGTCATCCATACCGTCGATGTCTTCAGAGCCATAATCGAGCTTGTCAGTTAAATCCTCGACGGTGGCTATGAAGTGGGTGGTGGGTGGGACATAAAATTCCCCGCACTTAGCCCCTAGTCCGGGCTGGGCGTAGTTCGGACGTAGCTCCTCTGTAATTACCAGGGATCACATTAAGTCCAGAGCCTTGCTTAAAGGCGAGGTTTGGCTAGGGGGAAGAGAGTCCGTGGAGTACGGCAGGAGGGAGACTCCTTGGCCGAGCTCACATGATGCTGACTCCGGAGGTCCGGAACAAATGTCCGGATAAGAGTCCGGCTTCATGATGGCTGCCAGCGATATTACCTTCTCCGGTTCTCCGGTACGGGGGTTAATGGCCGCAGATAGTCCGACAGGTTCAGGAATCCCGTCTTCGGACCTGGCGAAGTGCTCCGGATCTAAGGCCAGGGCGGAGGTTGGGGTCGCAAACCCTTGGAAGATCAAGTCTCCTCGGATATCAGCGACATAGTCCAGATTTCCAAAACTAATCTGGTGACCTGGGGCGTTGCTATCGATCTGCTCTAGATGGCCATGTGCATTGGCCCGCAGTGCGAAGCCACCGAACACAAAGATCTGGCCGGGGAGGAAAACCTTCCCCAGGGTCGCGTGGTCGTAGATGACTGATGGAGCCATCGAACCTTCTGGTGACGACGCAACGGAACTCTCAATGAAAGCACCAATGTCGGTGTCAAAACCGGCGGATCTCGGGTAGGGGGTCCCGAACTGTGCGTCTAAGGTCGATGGTAACAGGAGACGGGGGACACGATGTTTACCCAAGTTCGGGCCCTCTCGATGGAGGTAATACCCTACTTCCTGCTTGATTGATCTTGATGAATATGAGGATTACAAGAGTTGATCTACCACGAGGTCGTAATGGCTAAACCCTAGATGTCTAGCCTGTATGATTGTCATTGCCTCTACGGACTAAACCCTCCGGTTTATATAGACACCGAAGGGGCCTAGGGTTGTACAGAGTCGGTTTACAAAGGAACGAATCTACATATCCGAACGCCAAGCTTGCCATCCACGCAAAGGAGAGTCCCATCCGGACACGGGAAGAAGTCTTCTGTCTTGTACCTTCATAGCCCATCAGTCCGGCCCATGTCACATAGTCCGGACACCCGAGGACCCCTTAATCCAGGACTCCCTCAGAGGCTCCCAAGTGAAACCTAACCAATCTAGCAGACACCACACTCCAAAAGGTAATAGATGGTGTGTTGATGATGAACTCCTTGCTCTTGTGCTTCAAATGATAGTCTCCTCTCTGTAACGACCCGACCCGAAATCGGTCAAGTCTCTGTGTAGCTGTACCATCCCAAGATCATGCTGGCACACACAGTACATTGATGCAAAGATTCAAAGTTCAATCACACCTGAATTTATTACACGATTCTCATTTCGAGTCTTTATTACATCATAATAAATTCGGCCGAAGGCCAACTCATGGAAATAAACTAAATAAAGCTGCGGAAGCGTAGACGAATAGCGAGTCCATCCGACTCCATAGGGCAATCGCCAAGCGTGGATCATAGCCTCACTCTTGATCGGAAAATTCCTCTGCAACATAAGACGTTGCAGCCGTGTAGGTCAGCATCTTGAATATGCCGGCAAGTCATGAATAGAGAACAACAATAAAATTACTAATACTATATGCAATTTGGCTGTGGGGCTCTAAGTTTCATTGTTTTGCGAAAAAGCCGGTTTTTCCCTACAACAAGGACTTGTTTGCAATTACTACAAAATTGTTGGTAGTTATTGAGATGGTTCCGCCAACCAATGTCTCGTTCCCAATTATTAAATAACCCCCTCAATTAATTTATTAAGTTCAGTGTTGAGATATCCGAAATACTCCAATTCCAGAGGCTCATTTGTCCGTAACCGGGGACACGGCAAATCGATTAGGTTGTTACTCTGCAGAGGTTTGTGCACTTTACCCGCAAGAATCGTTCCCTCCTTTAAGTCTTCGCACTGCCTGGTGTTTGAAGACGGGACGAACGAAACAGGGTCTTCCGAAGAGTTCCTCTGGGCCACTGCCGGTGCCCATCCAATCCTACCGTTCTTCTACATCTCGTAGCACCGTCCGGCCAGAGTCACGCCTAGGGTCAACCCAGCCAGAGCCCATAATGGCTTGCGCCTGCACAGGTAAGCTTCCGGTCAATGGGGTATCCATCCGTCTCTTCGTGGCTGGGTGAAGCTTTCCGCAAGATGTCATGGCGCTTCTCCATGCATCCCGGCCATCCGCTGGTTTCTCCAGGGTGCCCGTCAACCGTCCTCCACCCAGTAGTGAATTTTGAAGTCCATCTTGAGCTTGATGTCATGGGGTTTTCATCATCTTGACTCTCGCATCTCCCTTATGAATCACTCAACCAACCCCGTCTACGAGCATAGCAAAATAAACTACATCGTCCCGGGCATTGGTAACAAGGGAGAAGGGTTCATCCTACCTCATGATACTACTCAAGAACATAACTTAACAAAATTCTCCTACTGCATGCATGGTGGGGAGGTATAACTCTAATGCAATAAAATCATAGGTATTGTAAAAACATGATCAAATGACTTGCCTGGCTGACGGTCTTCGAAAGCTAGCGACTCGTAATAGCAGGCTTCGCACTCCGGAAATTCTACCGAGTCAAACA
>NC_057814.1:248910285-248977915 GCF_018294505.1 Triticum aestivum
GAAGTAAAACACCCACGTACTCAAACCAAAACCAAAGAAAAACTCAGAGAAAGCAAATCAAGGTTTTCATCATATCAAGCAACAACTAAGAAATAGTTTTACACAACTAAAACTTTTCTTAACAGAACCTAAGCATTGGTTTTGCTAACTAACAGAAGTAAAAACATCATACAAACTAGGAGCAAAAGAATCACATCAAAAGCTATTATAGAACTCCTATTATGCCTAAAACAATCCTAGCAAAGAAAATAAAATAAAAGTTTTATTCTACTGTAAATAAAAGTTCATCCTCTGTAGCTACAGAAACTAATCTAAAATAAAATATAAAATAATAAAAATAAAATAATTTGCTAACTAGAACAGTAGGAAAATAGCAGTTAGCTAAATAAACAAGAAAAACTTGATTTCGACATAAAACTAATTGTTTATTAAATCTGAAATACCCAAACAAGTTCCTACTGCTAGGCATGGTCAAAACTAAGCAGTAGCAAAAAGAATCACTAAAAATAATAATCCTAGCTCAATTTGTGGCAGAAAAACTAATCTGTCTAAATCTAATATAAAACTATTTCTAATAATTTAAACATGGCTAAACATGTTTTCTACAGAAACTACAACAAATTTGCAAACTCACAAAAAAAAGACTCAACTAAAAATATTGAACCAACTAAAAGAAATAGCAAAAACAAAAACAGAACTATTCTGCTAAAACAGAAACGAAGAAATAAAACTAAAAAGAAAACCGCGCTATTAGGCCTATATGCCGCTCAGGCAAAATCTAAATAAAAAGCGCCCGCGGCTAAACAGAAAAGTCGACCGGTTCGATCTAACAAAAAAAACCGTACGTAAAACCGATCTATTAAATAAAACCGTACCCCTTCGTTGCTTCTAATCTAGGCCATTCATGCGAGATCCGGTGCGGCGTGCCGTGCGCGAGGGGAAAGAAAGAGGTGGGGCCAGCGCGTCAGTGAGAGAGAGAGAGGGAGAGGGGATCGGGCGACCGATCGGGAGAGGGTTCGGGCGTGCGGGCGCGCTGGGGCAGGCCGGTGCGGTCGGCTGGCTGGGCCGGCTGGCTCCTGGGTGCTGGGCCGGTTGGCCTGGCCAGCTCGCGGCTTTCCCCTTTTTTTTGAAATAGAGGGAAGGAAAAAAAAGAAAAAACATATATATTATTTTTATATAGGACATATATATATCAAAATTCTCAGGGGAATTAATCCTACAACGTGGACATTTTCCAGAGGTAAAACTCAAACTAAAAAAAACAATTTCTGGAAATCCCAAATAAAGTTCAAATTTGAATTCAAACTTTTTGGCAATACATTTATTCTGACATTTTTGGAGTGTCATGTTAGCTCCTCTCATACTTTTGATCAAGTATTTGTCAGGGATATTTGAAATAAATTTCAATGCCAAATCAAGTTCAAATTCACAACACAAACTCAACTGCCTCTGAAATTTTCAAATGCCACTCAATTTCAATCAAAATGCATAGATGCTTAGCTAATAATTGTAAAACATTCCAAATTGAAAATTTGGGATGTTACAAACCTACCCACCTTAAGATGAATCTCGCCCTCGAGATTCGGGCTGGCTAGCAAATAGGTGCGCGTGGTCTCGGCGGAGGTCTTCTTCTCGCTCCCAGGTGGCTTCCTCCTCGGAATGATGACTCCACAGAACCTTGCAAAACTTGATGATCTTGCTGCGGGTGACTCTATTAGCAGTCTCGAGAATTCGGACGGGTTTCTCCTTATAAGTCAGATCACTGTCGAGCTGTATGGCCTCTAGGGGCACTGTGTCTCTCAACGGAATTTCGGCCATCTCAGCATGGAATTTCTTCAGCTGAGAAACATGGAAGACATCGTGAACTCCGGACAATCCTTCCGGCAATTCCAGCTTGTAAGCAACTTCTCCTCTGCGTTCGAGGATTTTATAGGGGCCTATAAACCGGGGTGCTAACTTTCCTTTAACACCGAACCTCTTGATTCCTCGAAGTGGGGACACACGGAGATATGCTCGGTCTCCAACTTCATACGTTATCTCCTTGCGTTTACTGTCGGCATAACTCTTCTGCCTCGACTGGGCTATCTTGAGTCTATCTCGAATCAGCTTGACCTTCTCTTCGGAGTCTCTGATAAGATCGGGACCAAAAAGTTTTCGGTCTCCAACACCATCCCACAGCAATGGTGTTCTACACCTCCTTCCGTATAGAGCTTCGAAAGGGGCCATCTTCAGACTGGTCTGATAGCTGTTGTTGTACGAGAACTCTACATATGGCAAGTTGTCATCCCAGCTAGACCCATAGTCTAGCGCACAGGCTCTCAACATGTCCTCCAAAATCTGGTTGACTCTCTCGGTCTGTCCATCTGTCTGCGGATGAAAAGCTGTACTGAACTCCAGCCTCGTACCCAAAGTTTCATGCAACTGATTCCAAAACTTTGAGGTAAATTGTGTTCCTCTATCTGACACGATACTCCTCGGAACTCCATGCAGACATACGATCCTGGTCATGTATATCTTGGCTAACTTAGCGCTGGTATATGTGGTCTTCACGGGAATGAAATGAGCTACCTTGGTCAAGCGATCAACCACTACCCAGATAGAATCATAACCTGAACGGGTCCTCGGTAATCCTGTGATAAAATCCATTCCAAGTTTTTCCCATTTCCACTCGGGTATCGGCAAAGGTTGAAGTAACCCTGCCGGCTTCTGATGTTCCGCCTTTACTCGCTGACAAACATCGCATACTGCTACGTACTCGGCAATATCCTTCTTCATACCTGTCCACTAGAAACTTTCCTTCAAATCCAGATACATCTTGGTGTTGCCTGGGTGAATCGAGTACGGTGAATCATGGGCCTCCTGAAGAATTAACTTCCTGACCTCTGGGTCATTAGGCACATAGATGCGATCCTCAAACCATAAAGTTCCGTGCTCATCTTCACGAAAACCTTTCGCCTTTCCGTTACACATCTTTTCCTTTATCTCTGCAATTCCCTTGTCTGTCTTCTGGGCTTCACGGATTCTTTCGGTCAGAGTGGACTGTATATCCAAGGTGGCGACAAATCCTCTCGGTACTATCTCCAGTCGGAGCTCTCTGAGATCGTCGGCTAATTCCTGAGGTAATCCTCTAGCTATGAGGGTGTTCACATAACTTTTACGGCTCAAGGCATCTGCTACAACATTTGCCTTCCCTGGGTGATAATGCAATCTCATGTCATAGTCCTTGATCAATTCAAGCCATCTCCTCTGCCTGAGGTTCAATTCCTTCTGCGTGAAAATATACTTCAGGCTCTTATGATCCGTGTAAACATCACAACTGTTTCCGACAAGGAAATGTCTCCAGGTCTTGAGTGCGTGCCCTACGGCTGCTAACTCCAAATCGTGTGTGGCATAATTCATCTCGTGAGGTCGTAGCTGTCTGGAGGTATAAGCTACAACTTTTCCTTCCTGCATGAGCACTCCTCCGAGTCCTTGACGAGAAGCATCACAATATACCTGGTAATCCTTGTGTATGTCCGGCAAAATTAGCACTGGGGCTGTAACCAGACGTTTCTTCAGCTCCTGAAAACTGGCTTCACAATCCTCGGTCCAAATGTACTTGGCTTCCTTCTTCAACAGCTCAGTCATGGGCTTGGCAATCTTGGAGAAATTCTCAATAAACCTCCGATAATATCCTGCGAGTCCGAGAAAACTGCGGATCTCCTTGACTGAGGTGGGGGATTGCCAGTTGGTGACCGATTCGACCTTGGTGGGGTCGACTGCTATTCCTTCTCCTGAAATAACATGTCCGAGGAATCCGACTTCCTTCAGCCAAAATTCACATTTGCTGAACTTGGCATATAACTGATGTTCCCGGAGTTTCTCCAGAACTAGACGCAGATGTTCCTTATGCTCTTCCTCGCTCTTGGAGAAAACCAATATGTCATCGATGAACACCACGACAAACTTGTCCAGATATTCCATAAATACCTTGTTCATCATGCTCATGAAATACGCAGGGGCATTAGTTAATCCGAATGACATGACGGTATACTCATATAAACCATACCTGGTGGTGAAAGTTGTTTTGGGTATATCCTATTCACGAATCTTCAACCGATGATACCCTGATCGAAGATCGATCTTGGAGAATACCTTGGCTCCAACTAGTTGATCAAATAAATCATTAATCATCGGCAGAGGGTACTTGTTCTTGATGGTCACATCGTTCAATGAACTATAATCCACAACCATTCTCAGGGTTCCATCCTTCTTCTCTACCAAAAGAACTGGGGCTCCCCAAGGTGACGAGCTTGGGCGAATATATCCTTTCTCCAATAGCTCCTTAATTTGCTTCTTGATCTCTTCCAAATCATTTGGGGGCATCCGATAGGGTCTCTTGGATATTGGGGCTGTGCCGGGCAATAACTCAATCAAAAACTCAATGTCTCTGTCCGGTGGCATTCCTGGTAATTCCTCTGGAAACACATCGGGAAAATCTTGCACTACGGACACTTCCTCCTGAACAACACCCGTGAGGGAATTCACCCGATTCTTCATTGGTGTGCGTCTGGATACATACTTGATCCTTTTCTGCTCCGGGGTGGTGAGCAAAATCGTCTTGCGAGCACAGTCGATGTTTCCTTCAAACTTGGTCAACCAATCCATGCCTAGAATTACATCCAAACTCTGGGATTCCAATACTATGAGGTCTGCGGGGAAATCATGGTTTCTGATGCTGAGGGTCGAATGACAGCCTAAGCCTGCCGTCATCTCTCCTCCTGGGGAAGTGACCTGAAGCGGGGTTCTAAGGGTTCTAGTGGGCAACCCGTACTTTTCCACAACTACCCTTGATATGAATGAATGCGTTGCACCGGAATCAAAGAGTACCAATACTGGATGTGAACTTAATAAAAACTTACCAACCACAGTGTCTGGCTGATCATAGACGTCCTCCACGTCAAGGTGATTCACCTGAGCACGAGAAAAAAGGGTTGGGCTTCTTTGCTGAGCTTCCATTTCCGTTGCCGTTTCCATTCCTCTGCTTGGCCTCCGGACAATCGGTGGCATAGTGTCCTGTCTTCTGGCACTTGAAACATGTGATATGACTCAGATCCTTCTGAGCCGGAGCAGGACGGTGCTGGTTGCCATTGCCTCCATTGCCTGACTTGGAGTTGTTGTCGTGGTTGCGATTGTTCCCATTCCCTCCATGGTTATGTCCTCCATGATTATGTCCTCCATGGGTGTGATGGGTATGTCCTCCTGAGTATGGGGTATAGCGGGGCTTCTGCTGAGCTCCGGAGTTGTACTTTCCCTGGCCATATTTTCGCTTGCGGCTATCAATCTGCTACTGCTTGCCTTCAAGTATGGTGGCCTTGTCTACCAGCTCCTGGTAGTTGTTGAAGGTAGCCACCATTAGCTGCATTCCTAGCTCATCATTGAGTCCCTCGAGAAACTTCTCTTGCTTTGCGGCATCTGTGGCCACATCATCTGGGGCATAGCGAGATAATTTGCTGAACTCATCCACGTACTGCCCCACAGTACGGTTCCCTTGGCGTAAGTTGCGGAACTCACGCTTCTTCAGACTCATGGCTCCAGCTGAGACATGAGCGATGCGGAAGGCCTGCTGGAACTCAGCCCATGTCACGGTGGCGGCCGGATAAGTGGCGGTGTAGTTCTCCCACCAAGAAGCTGCGGGTCCATCAAGCTGATGTGCGGCAAAGCGCACCTTCTCTGCATCTGTGCATCCAGCAGTGGCTAACTCCCTTCCGACCTTGCAGAGCCAATCATCGGTCACAATCGGCTCAGTGCTGCTAGAGAACACTGGCAGATTCAGCCTTAGGAAGCGGGTCAAGTTGTCAACAGGGGGTGGTGGCGGTGGATTGTTGTTGTTGTTGTTGTTTTGGTTCTGGATGAGCATCTGCATCAGGGCATTCTGCTGCTGGATCAGCTGGGTGAGCTCCGGCGGAAAGTTGAAACCGGGGTCACGTCTCGGAGGCATCTAGTGTTTTGGAGTGGATGAGAAATTAATAGAACAAGGGTCTAATGAGAAAATAGCACTACCCATATGAATGCACAATCATAATCACACCAATGATTTATTCATTCATCTCAAGCAATGTTCAATCTGGGATTACAAAAATCTCGCAACTAATCGAAAATAACGGCCTAACTGATCGACGAAAAATAAAAATAAAAAATAACATGGCGGTCGACTAAATGTCTTCATCAATTATTCTTGCGTCCTCCGGTGCGGCGTCCTCTGGTGCGGCGTCTCCTCTTGCGGCTTCCTTCGGTGGAGCTCTCTTCATAATCCTGGTCATTGCTCACGAGAGGTCCATCATCTCCACTCGGAAAAAGGTCTTCTCCCAGGTCTATCTTCTCCTCCAGTGTGGCAATATATTTATCCCGGACCTCGATTCTCTCCATAAAATCCTTGACTTCTTCTTCATGTTCAAGGAAGTCCGCGCGTGCTTTCTCCTCCAGTTCTAGTTCACGGAACAACAACCTCCTGTGTACCTTCGAGTTTCGGCGCGTCTGGATTTCCCGGTTCCTGATGAGACTCTCCAAGTCTTGGACATATGAAAGAATGGAGTCGTCCTCTACGGTACGGATGATATCTCCATTCCTAGCTCTGCGAGAAATCATGGCGAGGTCTGATGGGTCGAGCTCGGCCCTATACTCTTCTCGGAGATGTCCAAGTGCACGATAAATCGCCATGTCTCTTCCGAGAATCCAAGTGAAATCGGTAAACTCAAAGTCAATGGGCTCTGAATGTCCTCCGAAGGTCCTCCCTGGAATGTGCACCATAATCCTGTAGCGGGTATCCGTCGGAAGTGCATTGATAGGCTTCCCGATGATTGAAGGCAAGGCAATCTTCAGCTTCTTCACGATCTGAACTAGCTTCTTGCCGAGAAGCATCGTCTCATCTGGCTGGCAAAACTCCGGTAGCAGAACTGGGGTGAACTCGGCGGCCATCTAGAATGTTGAAAATCGGAGAGAAGTCAGAAATGAACAGGGGAGAATTACGAAATGATAAGGACATAAAATAAAATAGTCTCTTCCTATGGCTTTCCGATCCTAGGGGTTACGTCCTACGGTCAGCGTGTGCTCTGAATACCATCTCTGTAATGACCCGACCCGAAATCGGTCAAGTCGCTGTGTAGCTGTACCATCCCAAGATCATGCTGGCACACACAGTACATTGATGCAAAGATTCAAAATTCAATCACACCTGAATTTATTACACGATTCTCATTTCGAGTCTTTATTACATCATAATAAATTCGGCCGAAGGCCAACTCATGAGAAATAAACTAAATAAAGCTGCGGAAGCGTAGACGAATAGCGAGTCCATCCGACTCCATAGGGCAATCGCCAAGCGTGGATCGTAGCCTCACTCTTGATCGGAAAATTCCTCTGCAACATAAGACGTTGCAGCCGTGTAGGTCAGCATCTTGAATATGCCGGCAAGTCATGAATAGAGAACAACAATAAAATTACTAATACTATATGCAATTTGGCTGTGGGGCTCTAAGTTTCATTGTTTTGCGAAAAAGCCGGTTTTTCCCTACAACAAGGACTTGTTTGCAATTACTACAAAATTGTTGGTAGTTATTGAGATGGTTCCGCCAACCAATGTCTCGTTCCCAATTATTAAATAACCCCCTCAATTAATTTATTAAGTTCAGTGTTGAGATATCCGAAATACTCCAATTCCAGAGGCTCATTTGTCCGTAACCGGGGACACGGCTAATCGATTAGGTTGTTACTCTGCAGAGGTTTGTGCACTTTACCCGCAAGAATCGTTCCCTCCTTTAAGTCTTCGCACTGCCTGGTGTTTGAAGACGGGACGAACGAAACAGGGTCTTCCGAAGAGTTCCTCTGGGCCACTGCCGGTGCCCATCCAATCCTACCGTTCTTCTACATCTCATAGCACCGTCCGGCCAGAGTCACGCCTAGGGTCAACCCAGCCAGAGCCCATAATGGCTTGCGCCTGCACAGGTAAGCTTCCGGTCAATGGGGTATCCATCCGTCTCTTCGTGGCTGGGTGAAGCTTTCCGCAAGATGTCATGGCGCTTCTCCATGCATCCCGGCCATCCGCTGGTTTCTCCAGGGTGCCCGTCAACCGTCCTCCACCCAGTAGTGAATTTTGAAGTCCATCTTGAGCTTGATGTCATGGGGTTTTCATCATCTTGACTCTCGCATCTCCCTTATGAATCACTCAACCAACCCCGTCTACGAGCATAGCAAAATAAACTACATCGTCCCGGGCATTGGTAACAAGGGAGAAGGGTTCATCCTACCTCATGATACTACTCAAGAACATAACTTAACAAAATTCTCCTACTGCATGCATGGTGGGGAGGTATAACTCTAATGCAATAAAATCATAGGTATTGTAAAAACATGATCAAATGACTTGCCTGGCTGACGGTCTTCGAAAGCTAGCGACTCGTAATAGCAGGCTTCGCACTCCGGAAATTCTACCGAGTCAAACAATAGCACAAATAAGTATAGCACAATATAACATAACAGCAAGTTGAAGTAAAACACCCACGTACTCAAACCAAAACCAAAGAAAAACTCAGAGAAAGCAAATCAAGGTTTTCATCATATCAAGCAACAACTAAGAAATAGTTTTACACAACTAAAACTTTTCTTAACAGAACCTAAGCATTGGTTTTGCTAACTAACAGAAGTAAAAACATCATACAAACTAGGAGCAAAAGAATCACATCAAAAGCTATTATAGAACTCCTATTATGCCTAAAACAATCCTAGCAAAGAAAATAAAATAAAAGTTTTATTCTACTGTAAATAAAAGTTCATCCTCTGTAGCTACAGAAACTAATCTAAAATAAAATATAAAATAATAAAAATAAAATAATTTGCTAACTAGAACAGTAGGAAAATAGCAGTTAGCTAAATAAACAAGAAAAACTTGATTTCGACATAAAACTAATTGTTTATTAAATCTGAAATACCCAAACAAGTTCCTACTGCTAGGCATGGTCAAAACTAAGCAGTAGCAAAAAGAATCACTAAAAATAATAATCCTAGCTCAATTTGTGGCAGAAAAACTAATCTGTCTAAATCTAATATAAAACTATTTCTAATAATTTAAACATGGCTAAACATGTTTTCTACAGAAACTACAACAAATTTGCAAACTCACAAAAAAAAAAGACTCAACTAAAAATATTGAACCAACTAAAAGAAATAGCAAAAACAAAAACAGAACTATTCTGCTAAAACAGAAACGAAGAAATAAAACTAAAAAGAAAACCGCGCTATTGGGCCTATATGCCGCTCAGGCAAAATCTAAATAAAAAGCGCCCGCGGCTAAACAGAAAAGTCGACCGGTTCGATCTAACAAAAAAAACCGTACGTAAAACCGATCTATTAAATAAAACCGTACCCCTTCGTTGCTTCTAATCTAGGCCATTATTGCGAGATCCAATGGTGGAGGGGAGCTCGGGCTTACAGCGTCGGCGGCGACGAACGGAGACGACGGCGGCGGCTCGGGCGTTGGCGGTGCGGCGGCTCCGGTAGTCGGGGAGGTCGGCGAAGGTGTCGGAGAGGTGCGGCGAGGAGTTGCGGAGGCGGGGGTGGAGTTGGTGGAGCTCGGGGACGACGGCTTCGGGGCTCCCTGGGAGAAGAGAGGATGTCAGGGAGATGAGGAACGAACAGGGGGTTCGGGTGGTGTAGCTTGGAAGCAAGGGGGGATGCTCACCGGTGGCAGCAGCGGCGGCGAACCGAGGCGGCGGCGCCGAGATCCAAAGGAGGAGGGCGTGAGCTGTGGTGCGTTTCGGGCTAGGGTTTTTGGGGGGTTCGGGAGAGGAGAGCGAGGGGAACTTATAGGACATGGACTTGGACGAGGGGGCGACGCGGGATCGCGATCCCGAGAAGATCGCGGTGTCGGGCGCGCTCTGCGCGTGCTCCGGTGCGGCGTGCCGTGCGCGAGGGGAAAGAAAGAGGTGGGGCCAGCGCGTCAGTGAGAGAGAGAGAGAGGGAGAGGGGATCGGGCGACCGATCGGGAGAGGGTTCGGGCGTGCGGGCGCGCTGGGGCAGGCCGGTGCGGTCGGCTGGCTAGGCCGGCTGGCTCCTGGGTGCTGGGCCGGTTGGCCTGGCCAGCTCAGGGCTTTCCCCTTTTTTTGAAATAGAGGGAAGGAAAAAAAGAAAAAACATATATATTATTTTTATATAGGACATATATATATCAAAATTCTCAGGGGAATTAATCCTACAACGTGGACATTTTTCCAGAGGTAAAACTCAAACTAAAAAAAACAATTTCTGGAAATCCCAAATAAAGTTCAAATTTGAATTCAAACTTTTTGGCAATACATTTATTCTGACATTTTTGGAGTGTCATGTTAGCTCCTCTCATACTTTTGATCAAGTATTTGTCAGGGATATTTGAAATAAATTTCAATGCCAAATCAAGTTCAAATTCACAACACGAACTCAACTGCCTCTGAAATTTTCAAATGCCACTCAATTTCAATCAAAAAGCATAGATGCTTAGCTAATAATTGTAAAACATTCCAAATTGAAAATTTGGGATGTTACATCAACACTCAACTCTCTCTCACGGATTTGGATTTGGTGGAAGGATGATTTGAGTGGAAAGCAACTTGGAGAAGGCTAGAGATCAAGATTTATGTGGTTGGAATGGAATATCTTGATCTCAACACATGAGGAGGTGGTTCTCTCTCAGAAAATGTATGCTGGAAGTGTAGGCATGTTCTGATGGCTCCACGAATGAAGAGTGGGTGGAGGGGTATATAGCCTCCACACAAAATCTAACCGTTACACACAATTCACCAAACTTGGTGGGACCAAATCAGAAAACTCAGTCAGACCGATTTAGTTCAAAATGTGAACGTTAGGCTTTTCGGTGGGACCGATATGATCAACTCGGTGGGACCGATGTGCTAGGGTTAGGGTAAAACCTCATCTCGGTTTGACCGATTACACAAACTCGGTGGGACCAATTCTGGTAATAAGCTAACCAGAGAGTTGGTCAAGCAAACTCGATGAGACCGATTACATATCTCGGTGGGACCGAAATTATTGCAACAGGAACTAGAGAGTTTGCAAGCCCATCTCGGTGAGACCGGGATCCCATCGGTGAGACCGAATTGATTAGGGTTTCTGGCAGTGGCTATGTCCAATGAACTCGGTGGCGCCGGATAGAACAAATCGATGGGGCCGAGTTTGACTTTTGGTTTGGGACATATGTGGATATGAGAAAGTGGTTGAGGGATTTTGGAGCATATCACTAAGCACTTTGAGCAAGCAAGCCATTAAGCAACACCTCATCCCCTTTTAATAGTATTGACTTTTCCTATGGACTCAATGTGATCTTGGATCACTAAAAATAAAATGTAGAGTCTTGAGCTTTGAGCTTTTGCCAATCTTCTTCCCTTAGCATCTAGAAGGTGTTCCACATCCTCTTGTCCACGCCACTCCACTGTTGAACTCACCTGAAATATACTAGATAAAAGTATTAGTCCAACAAGAGATATGTTGACATTAATTACCAAAATCACCCAGGGAGCACTTGTGCTTTCAATCTCCCCCTTTTTGGTAATTGATGACAACATACATCAAAGCCTTAGATAAAGATATAAGGAATAGTAAGTAAAGCTTTGGAAAGACATGTAACATGCATAGGCTCCCCCTACATGTATGCAATCATGTCAATATAGAATGTAAGAGCATGTGAATGCATAAACATGATAGAGCAAGCAATGTGTTACATGTATCTTGGCTATATGCATCAGAGCAGATGATGAGAATATAGAAAATGTACCTTCATGTTCATGAGTCCTTCTTGCAAACAATATATACATCAACAAGAGATCATCATGCACATGAGTGTGATGCATATACTTACCTCATGGTCTTGAGCTGGCTTAGGAAGAGATGAACATGAGTAAACAGGGTTAGATAACACAGATACATCTACTAGACAGAGCAAACAAAAGAGCCACAACAGTACCAAGATTGGGATGAAATGTAGAGAGTGAGTACTAGGTACTCTATTGGATACAGACATGTCCCCAAAGGTAAAAGATATGCAATGAATTCGAAGATTTCCTTCCCTTAGAGATCTTTCTCCCCCTGAATCTTATGTTAGATAATGGGAGAATATAGGGAAAGGAAAATCAGAGCAAAACAAACCCGAGCACACAACATAACACAAACTAACATGTCTTTCCCCTCTTAAAGACATGTGTCTTCTCTCCTCTTGAACACCAAGCATCCGGGGCCTTTGATGTGATTACCTCTCTCCCCCTTTTGATGTGATTAGGCTTTTATGTGAGCTCTCTCTCCCCCTTTGACATCAATTTCCAAGAAGGGATCTTCTGGAGTGTGAGTCAAAATAGGTTTGGTCCTTGAGTCACATAACAAAGCACCATGTAGAATGTGATGCAGGTAGAGGACTGATAACTGTCGGTGTACAAAAATAGGGGCTCTCCTTTTGACCCCTTTACTTGTGCACGGGCAATCAGAGCCGCGCGCCGCGGCCGCACCTAGCAGGGCAGAGGAGGGAAGCCGGAGGAAATCCGAAGCACAAGACAACCAAGGCAACGCCAAGACCGGAGATACAAAGAGCAAGAGGGCGAGGTGGACTCCCCCGACAGGACCCTTGCCGGGGCAGCCTCCGCAGCCTCGGCAAGAGCCTTGCCGGGGCAACTTGCCTGACGCCAACAGAGCGAGCCACCCTTGAGCCCAAGGGTTCCAAACGCCGCCAACAACTACATTGGGACCAGGGCTCGGGAGGCACCTCCGTAGTGGCATGCAGATCTTTGTGAAGACCATTAATACGCAAGATCAGATGAGGACCAGAAGACGGCGACCCTCGGCGGGATCCTAGCCGAGGAAATCCACAAGACCCCCGGCAAGACCCTTGCCGGGGACGATTGCAACGCCATGGCAAGACCCCTGCCGGGCCCCCGGCAAGACCCTTGCTGAGGGCATCAGCAGGGCCACTGCCAGGCCCGCGCCAGCCAAGACTCCACCACCATCCCCAAGCAGCTGCTACCTCAACCAGCTGGGCAGGCACCTGCGTGGCGACGGGTGGCCTCTAAACTGACTCAGCAAGCACCTGCATGGCGGCATGCGACCCTTCATGAAGGCTCGACCACCGCGCCAGCCCAGCAGCCAGCCAACGTGGCGCCGCGATGCCTCATCAGCTCGGACGCGTGTTGGGGCCAGGCGAGGCGGCGATGGCTGGGACGTGCTTCCCTGGCGTCCCCAATAAAGCAAGGGGGCACGTCGGTAGCGCATTAAATGCGTTTGTCCAATGGTCCCATGGGATAGGCTTATCGACTGTAGACCTTTCCACCTCCTGTGTGCCACTGTGGCAACCCCTTTTTCCTATAAAAGGAGGCCCGAGGCGACCAGGAGAGGGATTCGACTCTTTTGGGCAAGTTGCACCCCGTAGCTAGCTCAAGAACACAAGAACACTCAAATACATCCACCAAAGCAGGACTACGTATCTTCGCGGCCCGAACCTGGGTAAACGATCCGCGTGCTTCCTGTCAGACCTGCTCTTTGCACAACCTCGCGCTCGCCAACCGTAGAAGGGATCCCAGTGACCCCATAGGTGTCGTTTCCACCGACATCTTTGGCGCGACAGGTAGGGGGCGCAGTTGTGGAAATCTGGTCTGATCGAAGCAACGGCTTCATCATGGTCGTCGTTCCAAGGAAGAAGACGACCAAGCTGGACGACACCATCTGTGGATGCGTTGGACGCCCGCGCAACGACAGAAAAGCTAAGTCGTGCGAAACCTTAAGCAATTTCTTTTTACATACAAGGTTATCGTCCTCGAAGGTCCTGCCCTGTGTATGGAAAACCTACACGCAAAGGGGCCCTTCCGCTATTGGCAACGCCCTTGTTCTGTTTCGAGTCCGCTCAACAGCTCAGGCGGCCGCATCGAGAGCGGCAGGGTAGCCTTCCGCAATTAGCAACGCTCTCAATTCTGACTCGAGTCAAGCTCGACAGTTCGAGCGGCCGCGTTGAGAGCTGTAAGGTGGTTCGCCTAGTAGCAAGCACACCCAGCAGGCCATTGAGGATCCGTCCTCAAAGCGCCACGGCCTGGGTTTATGCGCCGGCAAGCCTACCCAATTGACGTAGGGTGGACATACAAAGGAAGACCAGACAGGAAAATAACATGCATTGTCTCAAAAGTACTGCAGAGTTATATTACATCAAATTGTTGCTGCGGTTCTAACTAAAGATAGAAATTGTCTTGGTCGTGAACCTGCAGCGGCGTAAAGAACGGGGTGCCTAATCCCGGCACAGGCCCTCTACCCTCTGGATTCCGTCGATGTGGCTGATGATGGGCTTGATATGCTCCTTGAGCGGTGCAAGGTCTGCATCCTCCGGCAAGCTCTCCAGCGCGGCGTCGAAGTCGAGGGTGGGGTTCCAATGCGCCACCTTGGTAAGAACCTTGGTCATGGCACCCTGATAAAGCTTCCGGGCCTCGTCGGCCAGAGAGGCCGCCCTGTTGAGGCAAAACTGCTCCAGGGCTCCGAGAACACCTTCGAAGAAAAGGGTCAGCTTGGCGTTGGGACTCACGTTGCGCTCCGGGGTGTACCTCACGTTTGGCATCCCCATGGTAGCCAGCTGCGTGGTGATCCTGCCGGCGACGTCTTCGAGACGGCTGATCTAGCGATTCTCGCCCTCCACAAAATCCCTGTGGCTGGTGGCTTCGTCCTTCCGCAGCTGCTTCTCAGTCTCCAGATCCGTGGCCAGGGTCCCCTCCCGGGCCTTGGCCTCTGAAAGCGTCTCCTTGAGGCCCTCCAGCTTCAGCTTCAGGTCCTTGATGGACTCGTTGGCCGTGGAGAGCAGCCCGGTCTTGCTGATGATCGCGGCCTGCGTGTCGGCCAAGGCGCCTTTGGCCGCGTCCCTCTCCTCCGTCAGCTCCAGGGCCTGCTTCTTCAGCTCGTCCCGCTCTACCTCCAGCTCCTTCACCTTGCCGGCGTGGACCTGAGCCTGGGCACTGAGCGCCTCCTCGTGCTTCTGCTCCAGCTCCTGGGTCTGCCGCAGGACAAGCTTCTCGACCTCCTTGTCCTTGCCGCGGAGAGTCGCAGCGAGGTTCTCCTCGCGAGCGGCAAGGTCCTCCTCCTGGGAGTTCAGTGCGGCCTGGTGCTGGGTTCGAGCGGCCTCGGCCTCGGCAGCCCGGTTCTCCACCGTCTCCTGGGCCTTCTCAATGTCGGCCCGCTTCATGGTGAGCTCCACCTCGCGTTTGGCCAGCCTGTCCTGGGCGGCCTTCAGCTCCTCACAGGCCTGGCGGAACCAAGCCTGTGTCTCGGCGACGCGTCCCTTGAGGTCCGCCTCCGCCTTGTCCACCATTGCCATCCTGGACTTGGCCTTGTCCAGATGAGCGCAGTGGAGCGCCTGGAGCTTCCAGAAGCTGGCGCCCATGGCCTGGAGGAGCCGCTCTTCCTGGGATCCATCGCCACCGGCGCTCGGCTCGTCAACAACCTCGAGCCTGGCGGCGGCAAGCACCTCCTCGTCGAACACCTCCCCCTCGATGGGCGCCCTGGTGCTCGACGTCCCTGGAAGGTGGACGAACAGATCATCGCTCACCTTCAGATACCTGCCGGAGCCAGAGGCAGCAGAGGAGGAAGGCTGGTCATCAACCATCTCCTCCCCGGCAGTGGCCTTGCCGGTCTCCCCGGCAGGCCCCTTGCCGGCCTCCTCGGCAGCAGTCTTGCCGGGCTCCCCGGCAGGCCCCTTGGCGGCATCCTCAGCCGCGTCCTTGGTGGCCTACTCGGCGGCGATCTTCTTGGCCTCCGCCGCGGCATCCTTAGCGACATCCTCGATGACGGTGTCCAGGTCCTCCCGGTCCGCCGAGGGAGGATCTGGATACCGAGAAGGGGGTGAGGTAAAGCCAAGACCAAGATTCGAGAAGAAGACAAAGAACAGGGACGGAAGGCCAGAGACGTACCCGTGCCGGGCTGAGAAGAAGTAGCCCCTTCATCACCAACGTCCGGCGCCGAGGTGAAGCCGCCGGCGCCCGAGTTAGCCCCCCTCCTCTGTGTGCATGGGTTCGGTGCTTGGCGCCCTAGCCGGGGACGCCCCTCGGGGCGGCGTGGTCGATGGGGGCGGCGCGTCGTGGGTGGCCCTTAGTGGCTCCTCCTGCTGCTGTCCCCCAAGGTCAGTGCCAATGGATCAAACCCTCAACACACGTCGACAAGGGGCGAGTGAGGAACTTACGCTGGGGGCTGCTCTAGGGGCTGCTGTCCGGGCTGCTCACCACCACCAGTGGCGCCCTCGAAGTGCCCGCCGGGGGCTGGCCGCCCGCCGAGGACTTGGCCCTCTTCACCCTCTGGGCCAGCGTCTCCACATCCCCGCCAAGACGAAAACAAATCAAGATAAGAAGCACAGTTAGAGGAGCCGGAGATGACGAAAGGAAACAGGACACTTACTCATCTTCCACCTCCTCTTCTCCTGCTTTGCTCTTCCTCCTTGGGCTGAGGGACCCGAAGTCAAAGACGACCTCCGTGTCGATGTTTGCCGGAGGAGGGGAAGAAGGTGGAGTTTGGCTACGCTTGGACGAAGAAGAGGCAATTGCCTTCTTCTTCGCCACCGCAACCTTCACCAACTTCCTTGCCGCCGCGGCCCTTGTCTGGCGCGCGGACCCCTCCTGGGCCTGCTGCGGTTGCGCAGCCCTGCCGGGTCGGACCGGCTTGCCGGAGCTGGCCCGCCGCAGGAATCGCCCTCCCCCCGTGGCCGGGGGGTCAACGGCCTCGACCTCCTCCTCCTCCGACTCGTCGGGCACGTCTTCAATGAGAGGAGCCCCGGTGCCGGCGCTGCTGGCCTCCCCAGCAGATTCCGCCCACTGGGCGAGTTCCCTCTCCTCCGTGGCTGCTGCGACCTCATCCTCCACGCTGCCGGCGCTGCCAGCCAGCCTGGCGAGCTCCGCCTCCGCTGCCCTGGCGGCGATGTAGTCCAGCTCCGCTGGAGTGGTGTCCTGGATGAGCAGCGGCTCGTTGCGCACATACACCTCCGCCAGGTTGTCAAAAAACTCCTGCACCTGATCTTTCGGCGGCGCGGCCCAGCTTGGGACGGGACCGTGCGCATTGCAGTCCGGCATCATGGCGATGATGTCGGTCTGGCACGAGTTGTTGCTCAGCAGGACCACCCCCGCCGGCAACCCAAACAAGGGCCCCTTGACGACCTTGCCAGCCTTCGCAGCCTTGCTGGACCTCTCGGCCCAGCCGTCGCGGTTCACGTCGAGCTAGAAGATCTGCTGGCAGAAGTGAGCGTGCCCCATCACCGTGAAGTTGTGATTGAGGCCAGGGCGAAGCCTCATGATGTCAACCGCGTTCTAGAAGAGCCAGGCCGGCCTCCCCTTGTTGTGCAGAGGAGCAATTCGGTGGCGGAGGATATCTGCCCCAATCATCTCCAGGGTAAGCCCGACAACAGCGAGGCGGTGGATCCTAGTGGTGGCGATCTTGAGCTTGTCATCCTGGGCGTCGACGTCGCCCGAGTCGTTCCTGCGAACCGGCGGCGCCTGGCGGACCCGGCAGAACTCCTGTGGGTCGTCCTCCTCAATTAGCACCACCGGCCCCGCCATTCTTCCCACCTCTCCTTCTGGGCGCCCTCCGGGTACATCCCTTTGGACCTTGGGATCCAGGTGATGCAACCAGAAATAGCGCCTCCCTTCTGGATGCGAGGGTAAAAATAATGGCGGAAGAGCGCCGTGTTGGGAAGAACTCCGGCGAAGCCCTCACAGAGATGGGTGAACAGAGCCATGCACACCACGGTGTTTGGAGTAAAATCCAGAAGGTGGAAGCCGAATGTGTGCATGATATCATTGAAGAAATCGGAGAAAGGGGGGTAGAGGCCGCAAGAAAAGTAGTCGATGAAAAATGGGTACCGATTCGGGGCGGCCTCGGCGCAATTGGCGGGGATGATACGCGTGGCTGGATGCCCCATCGTCTCCCCCCGTCTTGCACCCCCACAGGGGCTTGAAGCAATCCCGGAGTTCGAACACGTCGACCATCGAGGGGAAGTAGGCGAGCTACGTCCGCCGCGCCGCCAACTCACTCTTCGGCGACTCCGTCGCTCCGGCGTCCTTGGCCATCCCCTTGCCCTTGTTGGTTTTGGGGGCCATAGCGGCTTCGAGAAGCAGGGGGCGGAGAATAGCAAAGACGCAGCAGCGGCGAGTGAAGGCGAGGGCTTGAGAAGGAGGAAGAAGGGGACGGCGGTTCCGAGATTGAAGAAGACACAGAGGGTAAATGAGCAGCGCGCCCGCGGTTATTCCTTTTTACGGGGAAGGCGCGGGCCGCCTCCTTTCCCATTAACTATGATGTGACGCATGCGTGCGGAGACCACCCCATGCATGACCCCACGTCACGCACGACCCTCCACGTCACGCATTCAACGCGGGTCGTGGGGAAGCGCAGCGGACGAACAGTTACCATGGTAAAAATCTGCCCCACCTGCCCGCGCACCGTTCTGGGCCCGGCCCAGCAACGCATCGCGCTTATGTGTGGCCCAGGCCCGGGGGCTCCTGTCGGTGTACAAAAATAGGGGCTCTCCTTTTGACCCCTTTACCTGTGCACGAGCAGTCAGACCCGCGCGCCGCGGCCGCACCTAGCAGGGCAGAGGAGGGAAGCCGGAGGAAAGCCGAAGCACAAGACAACCAAGGCAACGCCAAGACCGGAGATACAAAGAGCAAGAGGGACTCCCCCGGCAGGACCCTTGCCGGGGCGGCCTCCGCAGCCCCGGCAAGAGCCTTGCCGGGGCAACTTTCCTGATGCCAACGGAGCGAGCCACCCTTGAGCCCAAGGGTTCCAAACGCCGCCAACAACTACATTGGGACCAGGGCTCAGGAGGCACCTCCGTAGTGGCATGCAGATCTTTGTGAAGACCATTAATACGCAAGATCAGATGAGGACCAGAAAACGGCGACCCTCGGCGGGACCCTTGTCGGGGACGATTGCAACGCCGCGGCAAGACCCTTGCCGAGGGCATCAGCAGGGCCACCGCCAGGCCTGCGCCAGTCAAGACTCCACCACCGTCCCAAGCAGCTGCTAGCTCAACCAGCTGGGCAGGCACCTGCGTGGCGACGGGCGGCCTCTACACCAACTCAGCAAGCACCTGCGTGGCGGCATGCGACCCTTCATGAAGGATCCACCACCGTGCCAGCCCAGCAGCCAGCCAACGTGGCGCCGCGATGCCTCATCAGCTCAGACGCATGTCGGGGCCAGGCGAGGCAGTGACGGTTGGGATGTGCTTCCCTGGCGTCCCCGATAAAGCAAGGGGGGCACTTCGATAGCGCGTTAAATGCGTTTGTCCGACGGTCCCAGAGGATAGGCTTATCGACTGTAGACCTTTCCACCTCCTGTGTGCCACTGTGGCAACCCCTTTTTCCTATAAAAGGAGGTCTGAGGCGACCAGGAGAGGGATTCGGCTCTTTTGGGAAAGTTGCACCCCGTAGCTAGCTCAAGAACACAAGAACACTCAAATACATCCACCAAAGCAGGACTAGGGTATTACGCATCTTCGCGGCCCGAACCTGGGTAAACGATCCGTGTGCTTCCTGCAAGACCCGCTCTTTGCACAACCTCGCGCTCGCCAACCATAGAAGGGATCCCAGTGACCCCATAGGTGTCGTTTCCATCGACAATAACCCACAAGTATTGGGGATCGCAGCAGTTTTCAAGGGTAGAGTATTCAACCCAAATTTATTGATTCGACACAAGGGGTGCCAAAGAATATTCTCAAGTATTAGCAGTTGAGTTGTCAATTTAACCACACCTGGAAGACTTAATATCTGCAGCAAAGTATTTAGTACCAAAGTAGTATGGAAGTAACGGTAACAGTGGCAAAAGTAACAGTAGCAGTTTTGTAGTAATTGTAACAGTGGCAACGGAAAAGTAACTAAGCAAAGATCAATATGTGAAAAGCTCGTATGCAATGGATCAGTGATGGATAATTATGTCAGATGCAATTCTTCATGCAACAGTTATAACATAGGGTGACACAGAACTAGCTCCAGTTCATCAATGTAATGTAGGCATGTATTCCGAATATAGTCATGCGTGCTTATGGGTTGCCGGATCATCAATATTGGAAACTATGGGTCTCACCTTTACTCATATCAGTGGCATAATCAACTAGCGAGCAACAATAATAAATCTCGGATGACAACACTTTCTCAAAACAATCATAATATGATATAACAAGATGGTATCTCGCTAGCCCTTTCTGAGACCGCAAAACATAAATGCAGAGAACCTCTGAAGATCAAGGACTGACTAGACATTGTAATCATGGTAAAAGAGATCCAGTCACAGTCATACTTAATGTAAATTAATAGTAATGCATGCAAATGACAGTGGTGCTCTCCAACTGGTGTTTTTTAATAAGAGGATGATTACTCGACATAAAAGTAAATAGATAGGCCCTTCGCAGAGGGAAGCAGGGATTTGTAGAGGTGCCACAGCTCGAGTTTTGAAATAGAGATAAATAATATTTTGAGTGGCATACTTTCATTGTCAACATAACAACCAAGAGATCTCGATATCTTCCATGCTACACACATTATAGGCGGTTCCCAAACAGAATGGTAAAGTTTATACTCCTCCACCACCAACAAGCATCAATCCATGGCTTGCCCGAAACAACGGGTGCCTCCAACTAACAACAGTCCTGGGGGAGTTTTGTTTGCAATTATTTTGATTTGAGCATGGGACTGGGCATCCCGGTTACCCGCCATTTTCTCGTGAATGGTGAGCGGAGTCCACTCATCGTGAGAATAACCCACCTAGCATGGAAGATATAGACAGCCCTAGTTGATACATGAGCTATTTGAGCATACAAAACATAATTTCATTTGAAGGTTTAGAGTTTGGCACATACAAATTTACTTGGAACGGCAGGTAGATACCGCATATAGGAAGGTATGGTGGACTCATATGGAATAACTTTAGGGTTTATGGAAGTGGATGCACAAGCAGTATTCCCGCTTAGTACAAGTGAAGGCTAGAAAGAGACTGGGAAGCGACCAACTAGAGAGCGACAACAGTCATGAACATGCATTAAAATTAATCAACACTGAGTGCAAGCATGAGTAGGATATAATTCGCCATGAACATAAATATCGTGGAGGCTATGTTGATTTTGTTTCAACTACATGCGTGAACATGTGCCAAGTCAAGCCACTCGAATCGTTCAAAGGAGGATACCACCCTATCATACCACATCACAACCATTTTAATAGCATGTTGGCACGCAAGGTAAACCATTATAAACTCGTAGCTAGTTAAGCATGGCATGAGCAACTATAATCTCTAATTGTCATTACAAACATGTTTCATTCATAATAGGCCGAATTAGGAACGATGAACTAATCATACTTACAAAAACAAGATAGGTAGAGTTCATACCAGCTTCTCTCATCTCAATCAGTCCATCATATATCGTCATTATTTCCTTTCACTTGCACGACCGAACGGTGTGGATAATAATAATAGTGCACGTGCATTGGACTAAGCTGGAATCTGCAAGCATTTAATACAAGGGAGAAGACAAGGTAATATGGGCTCTTGGTTAAATCAACAATAATGCATATGAGAGACACTCAACATTTTCATCATGGTCTTCTCCTCTCGACCCCCAAAGAAGAGAAAAGAAATAAAACTATTTACACGGGAAAGCTCCCAACAAACAAAAGAAGAACGAGAACTTTTTTGGTTTACTTTTAGTTACTACTACTATAGGCATGAAAAGTAAACTAGCTAAAAGCTACAACTATTTTTTTGGTTTTTCTTAAGGTTTTTCAAACATACAAGAAGAAGGTTTAGAAAAGAAAATAAACTAGCATGGATAGTACAATGAAAAAGTATGAGCACCGACAACTAACATGAGTGTGTGAACATGAATGTAATGTCGGTGAGAAATACGTACTCCCCCAAGCTTAGGCTTTTGGCCTAAGTTGGTCTAGGGCTACGGCTGTCCTGGCGGATATCCAAAGTTGTAACTAGGGTTGTACTGAGATGCAGCAGCTACCACCTCAAGAGCTGTAGCTCGGAGGCGAGCTGCTTCTGTACTCCTCTCATACTCGTTCGCTTCCTCCCTGGTTATAACATATCTCCTTTTTGCCTGAAAGTTAAATAAAGTAGGAGCAGGGAGGGCAATATGGACAGTGCGCCGTCTGTCAAAGATTAGTCGGTACTGTAGGAACTGTTCATTCCTCTCAACAAACTGATGGCGAACCATAGCATTATAATCCAGATAAGCAGGAGGCAACTCTATATCATTTTCATGTATGGGTACATCAAGATAATTAGCTACACGAGTTGCATAAATTCCACCAAATAAATCTCCACTTATACCATTAAGATGCAACCTACGTGCAACAATGGCCCCCAAGTTATATTGTTTATCTGCTAATACCGCACTCTTGAGGACGCTAAGATCTGGAATGCACATGTGACAAGCCTCATCTTTACCGTTAATGCATCTACCTATAAAGAGAGCAAAATAATGTATGGAAGGGAAATGAATGCTCCCTATGGTAGCTTGTGTGATTTCTCTAGATTCCCCCATAGTGATACTAGCAAGAAAGTCTTTATACTCAGATTTGCGAGGTTCACTAACATTGCCCCACCGCGGGAGTTTACAAGCAGTATTAAAATCTTCTAGGTCCATGGTATATGATTTATCATAAAGATCAAATAAAATAGTATGAGAATTGCGCGAGGATGTAAATTTAAACCTTCTCACAAAGGAATCAGTTAGGTAATAATATTGTGGGCACTTATCTAACACGAAGCCCTCAAGATCAGCGTTACGCACATACGCGTCAAATTCATTCTTGATGCGTGCTTGGACCATAAACTCTTCTGACAGCCATTCACAAGGCCGCACTTGGGCTTCCCTTGGTGGTTCATCGTCCGGCTCACGTGTCGTGAGCCTTGGTCCTTGCGTCCTTGAGGAACCACCTTGGTACATTTTCCTGGACATTTTTCTTTCTCTGAAAAATTTCTAAAGTTTTTAGTGACTCAAAATAAAAGTGAACCAAACTCAACAAAATTGATAGCAACTACTCCCACAAGTGCCTAGAGACTATATCATGCATTAGAACTACTTTGGACCATATAAATTTGGGGTTAATTATCCTTTTGCCCTCAATGGTGTCCATGTGCTCAGTTTTGCCCTCAGATGCGAATTGTGCTGAGTTTTGCCCCTAGTCCATGCACAGCTGCTATGACGAGGCCAAACGGCAGATTTCAGTCCATTCCGTCCGCCGGCGTTAGTGGTTGTGGGTCTGGAGCTTACACGTGGGACCACGTGGACGTGGGTCCGTAGCTGACATGTGGGCCCATGCAACAAAATCACCAAATCATTCATTGGGTTCTAGCCGGCTGAGAACCCACAAGTATAGGGGATCAATTGTAGCCTCTTTTGATAAGTAAGAGTGTCGAACCCAACGAGGAGCTAAAGGTAGAACAAATATTCCCTCAAGTTCTATCGACCACCGATACAACTCTACGCACGCTTAACGTTCGCTTTACCAAAAACAAGTATGAAACTAGAAGTACTTTGTAGGTGTTGTTGGATAGGTTTGCAAGAATATAAAGAGCACGTAAATAAAATGTAGGGGCTGTTTAGAGAAAGAAGCAATAAAGTAAATATAGCGAGTGTGGAAAAGTGGTGGTAGGAGTTGCAAAATTGTCCCTAAGCAATTGACTACTTTACTAGACCGATAGCAAGTTTTATGTGGGAGAGGCCACTACTAGCATGTCATCCCTGACTTGGAATTCTATGCACTTATGATTGGAACTATTAGCAAGCATCCGCAACTACTAACGTTCATTAAGGTAAAACCCAACCATAGCATTAAGATATATTGGTCCCCCTTCAATCCCGTATGCATCAATTTCTATGCTAGGTTGAAGTTTCTGTCACTCTTGCCCTCCAATACATAGTCCTATCAACATACAACTAACCCTATGGTGTGATCCACACACGCGCTCATACGATGGGCACCAAAGGACAGCAACATAACCACAAGCAAATTAAATCAATCATAGCAATTCATCAACCACCGATAGGACAACGAAAATCTACTCAGACATCATAGGATGGAAACACATCATTGGATAATAATATGAAGCATAAAGCACCATGTTCAAGTAGAGGGTACAGCGGGTTGCGGGAGAGTGGACCGCTGTAGATAGAGGGGGGAAGGTGATGGAGATGTTGGTGAAGATGGCGGAGGTGTTGGTGAAGATCGCGGTGATGATGATGGCCCCCGGCGGCGTTCTGGCGCCACCGGAAGCGAGGGGGAGAGACCCCCCTCCTTCTTCTTCTTCCTTGACCTTCTCCCTAGATGGGAGAAGGGTTTCCCCTCTGGTCCTTGGCCTCCATGGCATGGGAGGGGCGAAAGCCCCTCCGAGATTGGATCTGTCTCTCTGTCTCTCTCTGTTTCTGCGTTCTGGTTTGCTGCCCTTTCACCGTTTCGTGTATATATGGAGATCCGTAACTCCGATTGGATTGAAACCTTCGCCCAGATTTTTCTCCGAAAATTAGTTTTCTTGCGTCCAAAGTAGAGCAGCAACCGCCTTACGGGGGGCCCACGAGGGGGGCAGGCGCGCCCCCTGCCTCGTGCCCCCTTCGGGCACCGTTTCGCGTTGATTCTTCTTCCTGAATTTTCCAAATATTCCAAAAATATTCTCCGTTCGTTTTTATCCCGTTTGGATTCCGTTTGATATGGGGTTTCTGCGAAACATAAAACATGCAACAAACAGGAACTGGCACTGGGCACTGGATCAATATGTTAGTCCCAAAAATAGTATAAAAAGTTGCCAAAAGTATATGAAAGTTGTATAATATTGGCATGGAACAATAAAAAATTATAGATACGACAGAGACGTATCACCGGCCAAATCGACGCCCACTCTGCCCATCCGCCGGCCGGCCGTCCTGCACCGCCGCCGCCACCTGCGCCACAGCCAGCACCTGCCCCGCCACCAGCTGCACGGCCTGCTCCGCCGCTACCGTCCTGCGCCGATGCTCCGCCGCTACCTGCTCCGCCCGCCACCTTCCTGCGACGCCACGGGTGGGGCGCCCGCCACCTGCTCGACCCATGGTGCGGCCTCATTCCATGCACCGGGCTGGAGCGCTCAAAAATGGGGGGCTAGTGGAGCAATTTGAACTAGGAGGAAGAACCCCAGGGCGAAATGGCGAGCAGCGGCGACCCTGGACTATTTGGCGAGGCAGGCATCAGGTCGGAGATCCGCCGCATCCACGACTGGGTTCCCACAGGGTAAGTCATGCCTCATGTTTAGATTGAGCTTAGTTGTGCATTTGAACAATCAATTCGAGTAGGTTTGCCCGATTAGTGTGCTGATTGCGTCTCTGTTTTTCGTCGGTTAGGATGGAGTTGCGGTTTACTTTCTTGGTGCACATTAGAAGGGACCGGTACATGTTCGATGCAAAGGATAAGAAGAAATACCAAGGAGGTTTCGATTATATGTTGCCAATGGCTAGTAATTGGAGTTTTAGACAATTTGGGGAGGTAATTTGTAGCCAATATCCTTGGGGTTTGCTTGATGAAGTGGTATACAAATACTATGATGGGGAAAAGAATGGGTGACAGGTAGTAATTATGAAGAGCTGGCTACCATGTTTGCTAGGCATAAAGAGAAAGATAATTTTCATGTGAGGCTGTAAATTGATGTGCAGTTTGCTTATTGCTCCTGGTATTCTAAAGCAACTGCAGAGAATTCAAAGGCAGTGCTTGTGGAGAAAAAATAGGCAAGAACCTGCTCCTTCTCTGGCTGCTTGGGATCTGATTTGTAGACCCAAAAACAAAGGAGGGCCTGGCATCCTAGACCTTGGTTTTCAAAATGTGGCCCTCTTATTGAAGCATGTCAATAAGTTCCTCAACAAGGCTGAAATTCCTTGGGTACATCTCATTTGGAACTCATATTACCATGAGCTTGTCCCACAAGGAACTCATATCTCCTTGGGTATGTTTGGTGGAAGGATATTCTTAAACTCGTGGATCAATTCAGAGAAGTCACATGGGTTAAAGTTAATGAGGGTGACACTGCTCTTTTCTGGCAGGATAAATGGCAGCTTGGAAACTCTGTCTTGCCTTTGCAGCACAGGTTTCCCAGGTTATTTTCTTATGTCAAAGATGCTCTGGTCTCAGTCAAGGATGGATTTTCTGCCCATGACCTGATCTCTTGGTTTCATCTCCCACTCTCTGAGCAGGCACACAATGAGCTTCTGGTTCTGAAATCTCTTATGCTGAATCATGAGAGGAATTCTGATCTGAAAGATGTTTGGTCTTGGCATGGCTCTAACAAACCCTATACTGCCAAACAGTTTTATGTATCCAGGTTCATTAATCATACTTTTAACCCTGTCTTGACTTGGATTTGGAGGAGCTGTTGCACCATGAAGATCAAGGTCTTTGCCTGGATGCTAATAATGGACAGGCTCAACACCAAGGATATGGTGGAAAGAAGGCATTGGCATATAGATGATGGAGTTAATTGTGTGCTTTGTCCCACTCACACCAGGGAAGATAGGGATCATCTTTTCTTCAACTGTAATTTTAGTCAGAGGGTTTGGAATTTTCTTCAGATTGATTGGGAAGCTGGGAATGACATGGGCCAGATTGTGCTCAATGGTAAGAGAAAATTTGCACACCCTTTCTTTGCTAAAGTGGTCTTCACTGCTTGCTGGAATATCTGGATCATCAGAAATGGAAAAGTTTTTAGACAGGAAAGGCCCAGTTTTAATAGGTGGAGAGGGGCTTTTGTGAATGATATGCTTTTACTTTCAAACAGAATCAAGGTGAGGTTCAAGGAAGACCTGGTTAGATGGGTCTCCTTTCTCCCTCCTTAAATGTATTTTTTGATTTCTTTTCCTTCTTAGCTACTCCTGGTAGCCTTTGTAATCCTTGTAATTATGTTATATTAAATCAATAAATGGCCGTGGGGGCTTTCCCTACAGTGCTCAGTCAAAAAAACAGCGCCAGAAAAAGGTCTTGATAACCCACAAGTATAGGGGATCATTGTAGCCTCTTTCGATAAGTAAGAGTGTCGAACCCAACGAGGAGCTAAAGGTAGAACAAATATTCCCTCAAGTTCTATCGACCACCGATACAACTCTACGCACGCTTAACGTTCGCTTTACCAAAAACAAGTATGAAACTAGAAGTACTTTGTAGGTGTTGTTGGATAGGTTTGCAAGAATATAAAGAGCACGTAAATAAAATGTAGGGGCTGTTTAGAGAAAGAAGCAATAAAGTAAATATAGCGAGTGTGGAAAAGTGGTGGTAGGAGTTGCAAAATTGTCCCTAAGCAATTGACTACTTTACTAGACCGATAGCAAGTTTTATGTGGGAGAGGCCACTACTAGCATGTCATCCCTGACTTGGAATTCTATGCACTTATGATTGGAACTATTAGCAAGCATCCGCAACTACTAACGTTCATTAAGGTAAAACCCAACCATAGCATTAAGATATATTGGTCCCCCTTCAATCCCGTATGCATCAATTTCTATGCTAGGTTGAAGTTTCTGTCACTCTTGCCCTCCAATACATAGTCCTATCAACATACAACTAACCCTATGGTGTGATCCACACACGCGCTCATACGATGGGCACCAAAGGACAGCAACATAACCACAAGCAAATTAAATCAATCATAGCAATTCATCAACCACCGACAGGACAACGAAAATCTACTCAGACATCATAGGATGGCAACACATCATTCAATAATAATATGAAGCATAAAGCACCATGTTCAAGTAGAGGGTACAGCGGGTTGCGGGAGAGTGGACCGCTGTAGATAGAGGGGGGAAGGTGATGGAGATGTTGGTGAAGATGGCGGAGGTGTTGGTGAAGATCGCGGTGATGATGATGGCCCCCGACGGCGTTCCGGCGCCACTGGAAGCGAGGGGGAGAGAGCCCCCCTCCTTCTTCTTCTTCCTTGACCTTCTCCCTAGATGGGAGAAGGGTTTCCCCTCTAGTCCTTGGCCTCCATGGCATGGGAGGGGCGAAAGCCCCTCCGAGATTGGATCTGTCTCTTTGTCTCTCTCTGTTTCTACGTTCTGGTCTGCTGCCCTTTCACCGTTTCGTGTATATATGGAGATTCGTAACTCCGATTGGATGGAAACCTTCGCCCAGATTTTTCTCCGAAAATTAGTTTTCTTGCATCCAAAGTAGAGCAGCAACCGCCTTACGGGGGGCCCACGAGGGGGGCAGGCGCGCCCCCCTGCCTCGTGCCGCCTTCGGGCACCGTTTCGCGTTGATTCTTCTTCCCGAATTTTCCAAATATTCCAAAAATATTCTCCATCCGTTTTTATCCCGTTTGGGGTTTCTGCGAAATGCAAAACATGCAACAAACAGGAACTGACACTGGGCACTGGATCAATATGTTAGTCCCAAAAATAGTATAAAAAGTTGCCAAAAGTATATGAAAGTTGTATAATATTGGCATGGAACAATCAAAAATTATAGATACGACGGAGACGTATCAGCATCCCCAAGCTTAATTCCTGCTCGTCCTTGAGTAGGTAAATGATAAAAAAGATAATTTTTGATGTGGAATGCTACCTAGCATAATCTTGATCATGTATCTAATCATGGCATGAATATTAAGACACGAGTGATTCAAAGCAATAGTCTATCTTTTGACATTAAGACAATAATACTTCAAGCATACCAACCAAGCAATTATGTCTTATCGAAATAACATAGCCAAAGAAAGCTCATCCCTACAAAATCATATAGTCCGGTTATGCTCCATCTTCACCACACAAAGCATTCAAATCATGCACAACCCCGATGACAAGCCGAGCAATTGGTTCATACTTTTTAACGCGCTTCAGCCTTTTCAACCCTCACGCAATACATGAGCGCAAGCCATGGACATAGCACTATAGGTGGAATAGCATATGATGATGGAGGTTGTGTGGAGAAGACAAAAAGGAGAAAGTCTCACATCGACGCGGCTAATCAACGGGCTATGGAGATGCCCATCAATTGATGTCAATGTGAGGAGTAGGGATTGCCATGCAACGGAAGCACTAGAGCTATAAGTGTATGAAAGCTCAAACTAGAAACTAAGTGGGTGTGCATCCAACTTGCTTGCTCATGAAGACATCGGGCATTTGAGGAAGCCCATCATCAAAATATACAAGCCAAGTTCTATAATGAAAATTCCCACTAGTATATGAAAGTGATAACTCAATGAGACTCTCTATATGAAAAACATGGTGCTACTTTGAAGCACAAGTGTGGTAAAAGGATAGTAACATTGCCCCTTCTTGCTTTTTCTCTCATTTTTTTATTTTCTGTTTTTTCTGTTTTTTTGGTGGGCTTCTTTGGCCTCTTTTTTTGGGCTTCTTTGGCCTCTTTTATTTATTTTTAAAGTCCGGAGTCTCATCCCGACTTGTGGGGGAATCATAGTCTCCATCATCCTTTCCTCACTGGGGCAATGCTCTAATAATGATGATCATCACACTTTTATTTACTTACAACTCAATATTACAACTCGATACTAGAACAAAGATATGACTATATGAATGCCTCCGGTGGTGTACCGGGATGTGCAATGATCTGGCGTAGCAATGACATCAAAAAACGGACAAGCCATGAAAACATCATGCTAGCTATCTTACGATCATGCAAAGCAATATGACAATAAGTGCTCAAGTCATGTATATGATGATGATGGAAGTTGCATGGCAATATATCTCAGAATGGCTATGGAAATGCCATAATAGGTAGGTATGGTGGCTGTTTTGAGGAAGATATAATGAGGCTTATGTGTGATAGAGCGTATCATATCACGGGGTTTGGATGCACCAGCAAATTTTGCACCAACTCTCGAGGTGAGAAAGGGCAATGCACGGTACCGAAGAGGCTAGCAATGATGGAAGGGTGAGAGTGCGTATAATCCATGGACTCACATTAGTCATAAAGAACTCATATACTTATTGCAAAAGTTTATTAGCCCTCGAAGCAAAGTACTACTACGCATGCCCCTAGGGGGATAGATTGGTAGGAAAAGACCATCGCTCGTCCCCGACCGCCACTCATAAGGAAGACAATCAATAAATACCTCATGCTCCGACTTCGTTACATAACGGTTCACCATACGTGCACGCTACGGGAATCACAAACCTCAACACAAGTATTTCTACAATCCACAACTACCCACTAGCATGACTCTAATATCACCATCTTTATATCCCAAAACTATTGCAAGGAATCAAACACATCATATTCAGTGATCTACAAGTTTTATGTAGGATTTTATGACTAACCATGTGAATGACCAATTCCTGTCATCTCTCTAAATAGATATAAGTGAAGCAAGAGAGTTTAATTCTTTCTACAAAAGATATGCCCGTGCTCTAACAAATATAAGTGAAGCAAAAGAGCATTCTACAAATGGCGGTTTTCTATGTGAAGAGAAACATGCAATCCAAACTTCAAATAATATAAGTGAAGCACATGAAGCATTCTATAAAGCCATACTCAAAGAATACAAGTGAAGTGCATAGAGCATTCTATAAATAAACCAAGGACTATCTCATACCAGCATGGTGCATAAAATAAAAATGAAAACTAAAGCAAAAGACGCTCCAAGATTGCACATATCGCATGAACGAAACGAATCCGAAAACATACCGATACTTGTTGAAGAAAGAGGAGATGCCTTCCGGGGCATCCCCAAGCTTAGACGCTTGAGTCTCCTTGAATATTTACTTGGGGTGCCTTGGGCATCCCCAAGCTTGAGCTCTTGCCTCTCCTTCTTCTCCTCACATCGAGACCTTCTCGATCATCGAACACTTCATCCACACAAAACTTCAACAGAAAACTCGGTAAGATCCGTTAGTACAATAAAGCAAATCACTACTCTAAGTACTGTTGCAAACCAATTCATATTTTGTTTTTGCATTGTGTCTACTGTAATATAACTTTTTCATGGCTTAATCCACTGATATAAATCGATAGTTTCATCAAAACAAGCAAACTATGCATCAAAAACAGAATCTGTCTAAAACAGAACAGTCTGTAATAATCTGAACATTCACCATACTTCTGATACTTGAAAAATTCTGCCAAAATTAGGAAAAATAAAAAATTTGTATATAAAGACAGTTCAAAAAGAATCAGAACAGTTTGACGTTCCAGTAAGAAATTAAAAATCGCGCACTACAGCCAAAGTTTCTGTCCTGCACCGTACAAACCAACAAGCATTGTAAACATCCTAAAGGCAAACCTTGGCACATTATTTTTATAATACAATGGAATTGTACAAGGGGATAATTATTTTTATTGAAAATTTTCTGTAATCAAGATTCACAAAGTTTCCGTGAGCATGAACAAAGTTCAAGGCTAGCTCCCACTTTAACAATGCTTGTCTTTCTCACTTTCGCTTTTCTTTTTGAAAAAGTTTTAGGTTCCCCTCTTTATTTTTTTTGTTTTTAAACTATATAAAAGCACTCAACAGAAATAAATGACTCTCTAAAACTTCCGGGTTGTCTCGCTGGCAGTGCTTTCTTTAAAGCCATTAAGCTAGGCATATAGTGCTCAAGTAATGGATCTACCCGGATCCCAAGGTATATCAAAGCCAATTTTAATTAAGAATGATTTATAACTTAGTAGTGAGCACAAAGTAACATATATCATGCAACAACGAAGTCTAACTCTCTTCCTATGCATCGGCATGCCATAAACGAACAATTCATGCACACCTAGTAAAGGCCAATGCATAGTATAAGCAGTTTCTTGCAATTTTATCGTGTTGGAAACATAGAGGGGTGGAGATGTAGTTCCTCTCTCATAATAATTGCAAGTAGGAGCAGCAAGCACATGCATATAATATCTATCAAAATCATCATGTGCAACGGTAAAAGGCAACCCATCAATATAATCCTTAATAAGTGCAAACTTCTCCGATATAGTGTAGTCGGGAGAATTCAAAAAGATAATAGGACTATCATGCGTGGGTGCAATAGCAAAAATTTCATGTTTAACATAAGGAACTATAGCAAGTTCATCTCCATAAGAATAATTCATATTGGCATCTTGGCCACAAGCATAGCAAGCATCATCAAAAAGGGATATTTCAAAAGAATCAACGGGATCATAACAATCATCATAGCAATCATCCTTCGGTAAGCACGAAGGGAAATTAATAAATGTATGAGTTGAAGAGTTACTCTCATTAGAAGGTGGGCACGGGTAGCTAATCCGCTCTTCCTCTTTTTGTTCTTCGCTCTCCTCCTCATCTTTTTCATCCAATGAGTTCACAGTTTCATCAATTTCTTCTTCCATAGATTCCTGCAAAATATTAGTCTCTTCTTGGACAGCGGAGACTTTCTCAATAAATGCATCAATACCGGAATTGAATTCATAATTGGCATAACAATATTTAAGGATAGCTAAATTTTCAGGTCTATAAACAACATCATAAAGATTTTCAAACTCTTTGAACGTAGATTCAATTTCATAAGCACCCATAAAAGCAACAAATTCTTCTATTTGTTCCACATCATAGTAATCATATATACCTCTAGCATAAGAAGCCAAGGTTTCATATCATTAAATTTGCATGAAAAGGGAAGGTGTGGAGCCTTCATCCTAGAGCAACAAGTATAATCATATCTCAAGCATAGTTGCCTAGCATACCAATGCAACATACGAATTTGATCCCATATAGTTTCCCTTTTTGAGTCAAGCGATAATCCCTAAAGTATTCACGTTGATCCAACGTGTTTCCCATAACATAGTTGAATGGGGTTTTCTCAGGATTATTAAAGTAGTACATAATATCTTTCACATAACGAGCATCGAGGGTTTTAGGAGGTTCCCCATCTCCATGAGTAGCAAGCACACCTAATTTTTTTGGTATTTCGTGTTCCATATCCATAACTAAAGATAAAGAACAACTAAGAACAGCAAATAAAAATTACTTAGTGATAAAGCAAACAAGCACACACGAGAATATTCGCCCCACGCTATTGCTCCCCAGATTCATGGCCGATGGCGCCCCAACCCACCCACCCACCCCTAAACCCTAGACCACTGGCGATCTCTCCCTCCTTCCAATGATTTGGTAATTGGCTCTGATCATCTTCCTCGGCGCTCTTTGATCTCTCTTCCTATACCCTTTGTGATGGGTTCTTCCTCTGGATCTACCCTTGGCTTGGACTTCTCCAAGGGTAGAGTTTTTACTGATGAGACCTACAATGCTTCGGGCTTCACAGTGCATCCCATGGAGAATTTGGGATCCTTCACCTTAGTGGTTTCTTTCAGCCGCCATGATTTTCGTCTTTCAGAGGATTCAGTGGCAGCAGCTTTGGAATCTGCTTTGGGTGGATCTGCCATTGATTTTTTGGTTTCCACCATTGGTGATAAGGTATTCAGCTTTAATGTTTCTCGCAGAGATGTGGGGTTTTACATTGTGGACACACGATCCTACTCCTGCCCTTAGTTTAAATGTTACTTTCATTTGTGGGGAAATGGGGGACCTAATTGGGTTCGTGAGTTTAAGATTTGGAAGAAAGAATGTGATGCTGAGTGGATCTTGGTTAGTCCTTCTAAGCGTAGGGCTGCCTTGGGTCTGTTAGCTATGCATAATCCACCTGCTAAATCTGCTCTTAAGCCTGGTTCCTCTGTTCGCAAGAAGCTATCTTTTGCTACATTTCAAAATTATAGTGTTTGCAAGGGTTATCGTTATCATGCCTCAGCGGATTGCATTGTTGCATATGAGGATGCGGGTTATCATATTCCTGCTGCTGAGCGCGTGGTTATCCATCCTCCCAGACCTATTGATTTGCAATGGACTGTTGCTTCGCCTCCGATCATCTTTGGAATGGTGAGCTCGTCGGTGATTCAACGACGCTGTGATTTGGGCGATCTTCCTCCTCAGAATCCGGCACGTAATTTGCATGGGTTGAGTAGTACTGCTTTGATTGCCCATGATGGGCCCTCGTCTGCCAGGCCCTCTCCGCCTAGTATGGATCTTCCCGCATCTCCGAATGGGCCGGGCTCGATTTCTTCGCCTCAGGATATTCCGGGGTCTCAGGAGGCACATGCTGCTTTTGAATCTTTGATTGACAATATGGTTGAGAATGTTTTGACTTGCCCAAAGTGCTCCTTATCTGGTTATTTTGAAAAAAATTGCCCCCTCAATACTGTTTGTGCGGCTTGCACGCGTGTGGGCCATAGTAAGCGGGATTGTGCAAAGATTGCAACTGCATAGGGTTTATTTTGGAAGCCAAAATATCAGCCGCCTCCTCCGGTTCCCGATACCGGTCTCGAGTCGGCCGCCACCACCTTTGACAGGGCTGCCCTGTCTAGTACAATTACTCCTCCACCAAAAGCCCCAACATCCACACATCCGGCGACTCCTCCACCTCCCGCGTCTGCTCTGGCGTCGGGTCCCTCTACCGAGCCCATGGCGGTCTTCGCCATTGATCCCATGCGGCACGTGCCAGCGGGTCACCATATCATTGATGGTGGTGCCAATCGTGTGCCTCAGACTCTCGTTTCGCCGCCGTCCCCCATTGTGAAGCGGCATGAGCAGTTCATGGTGGCGGAAGTGATGCCACTGCCTCCTCCTAACCAGGTGGGAGTTGCTCGGGAGGCTGTGGTCGACTTCTTGGAGCATCGTGGAGTTCAGGTTCGATCTGCGCAGCCTTGGGTCTGTGTTGTTGGTTTGTTCGAGTTGAGAGATGCTGGTGTTCGTTTTCCTCTGCTGCAGTTGCCGCCTCAGCCTCTAGGCAATGACACCTTTGTTCGTTTTCATAAGCATGATGAGGGTGTGGGCTTTAGGGGGCAACATGGTTTTCGTGATGGCTGCTTGATGTTTCTGGGAATCCCTCTTGATCTCCGTAACACTGAAAATATATGTGCTGCTGTCAACACTTTTGGAAAGTTTCAGCATTGGGTTGAAGACGATCCCTATATGGTTAGATCAATTGTATTTGCATCTTTCCCTGAAGATATCTTGGTCCCAAGAGATGTGGTGTTCACGGATTATGCTGCCTATGGTGGAGCAAAGGTTTCTTGGACTGCACCTTGTTATATTCTAGGTGCCAATTTTGCTGATCAAATGCCTGAAGATGAAGACCCAATGCCTATTGACGGTAATCCTCATCCTCTGCCAGGTGCTCTGTTCCCTGACAACCACAATTTTGTGCTTCCTCCATATCCAACGATTGGATGGAACGACCTCCCGCCAGTTCCTCCCCCAACGCATAATCAGGTGGATCCAGATAACTGGGGGCATGCGCACTGGGGCGATGAACAGGCCGATCAGGATGGGGAGTTCAACCCGGAGCCCATGGTTCAGGATCAAGAGTCAATCGTGATTGATAACTCAATGCAGCAGTTCGAGTCTGAAGTTCAGTTGGTGGACCCTCCTGAGCAGTTCTTTGATGCTAATGAATGGGCTATCGTTCCTTATCAGCCGCCTGTTATCCAGTATGATCGAATTGTCATTGCCTCTGTCAAGGTCGTTTATGGGCCAGTTTTGCCGCCGGAGTTGGCCTGGAAGCGCACTTTCGAGTCTCTAATGAACCGTTGTCCTGTTTATGAGGTCCCTATGCAGATGCCTTTGGTTGATTTGCAGCCCATTGTTCTGTCGAAGAGGAGCCGCGCTCTTGCTTTCGATGATGTTCAAGCTGTGTCTCATCTTCAGTGGAAAGAAGTCCAAGTTGCCAGCAAGCCCAGACCTGTTGCTCGGGCTCTTTTTTCTGAACCTGAAAATTCAGACAGTTCTATCTCTGAACCTGTGGCCTCAAGCGGCTTTTCCTCTGAGCCTCTCCAGGAGAGCCAGATCTCACTTTCTGCAGCTCAGGAAGATCAACCCGATGAGGTCTTTTCTTTTTCTGTTCAGTGTGACAAAAGAAGGCGCGTCGTCGCAAGACTCTGGCTCCAAAACCAATTGTGGACACTGAAGTTCGCCGTTGCACGCGTGGTTCAGTTAAAAGAGATGGTTTCAAGCTAGTTTTTCAGGAACTTTAGCAGCAGCCAAAGAAGAAGAAGCCTAGGTGAAAGCCACTCACTGCGTTCCTCTCTGAGGAGTCTCCACGACCAAGTTCTTCAACTGATGTGCCCCCGCCAACTCCGATCAGGGTGATCCAAGATATTGGCCGAGATCTGCAGATACCTGATGAGCAGCTCACAGTGGATAAGCTTATGGCTAATCCTGGGGATGAAAGCAAGTCTGGTGGGGATGTTTAGTCCTCTTTGGAACTCTGGGGTTTGCCATGCCCTTATGATGGCAGTGCTGCTGGGCCTTTTGGTATTTTTAAATTATTGTAATAATTTAGGCCTAAAACCTTCTTGCTTGTTGGGATTGTATGACCTGTGATGCTACTATGTAGTGCTCTTTTGCTACCTTCAATTATATGGTTATTATGAGTACTTATAACTACAAGAATTGGAGTGTGCTTTGCTGGAATGTGAGAGGGCTTAACTCACCTGCTCGAAAACGTGCTGTTAAATAGAAAATAGAGGAAAGCCAATGTGTGGTTGCTTGTTTCCAGGAAACTAAATGTGGAACTTTTGATATAAGGCAAATTAGGGCCTTTTGCCCCAGGCAATTTGATACTTTTGCCTTTGCACCATCTGTGGGTGCTTCTGGTGGGATTCTGGTGGTTTGGAATTCGGCTGTGTTGTCTGGTGTGCTGGTGGAAATTCAATCCTTTGCTGTGGTGGTGCGTTTTACTTCTAAGCAAAATAATGAGCAATGGTCTTTAGTTTTTGTCTATGGGCCATGTCAGGGGGAAGCCAGGGATAACTTTGTGGCCTGGTTATACAACTTAAATATTCCAACTGATGATAATTGGTTAATCATTGGAGATTTTAATTTCATCAGGTCCTCTGAAAACAGAAATTTACCAGGGGGAGATGTTAATGATATCTTTATCTTCAATGAAATTATTGGTCACCTGGGTTTGCTTGAATTGCCACTTAAGGGGAGGTCTTATACTTGGTCTAACATGCAAGATTCCCCTTTGCTGGAGCAGCTGGATTGGTTCTTTACCTCCACTAACTGGATATCTGTTTATCCTTTTACTGAAGCACTTCCTTTGGCTAGAACTGCTTCAGACCATGTGCCTTGTGTTGTGGTAATTAAAACCTCCATTCCTAAGTGAAAAATCTTCAGATTTGAGAATTACTGGGTGCACATGGAGGGTTTCTTGGAGTGTGTGCAAAAATCTTGGAGCAAACCATCTAATAAATCTCACTCCTCTGCAATCATTGCTGATAAGCTGAAAACTCTCAGGCAGGACCTAAAGAGGTGGCAAACTAGTTTTTCCAAGATGAAGCTGCTCATCTCTAGCTGTAACAAGGTCATTTTACTGCTAGATAACTTGGTGGAGCTCAGGCCTCTATTTAGGCAGGAATTTAATTTCAGGAAAATTGTCAAACTGCATTTGGAAAATTTGTTGCATACACAGTTTTTGTACTGGAAGAAGAGATGTACTATTAGATACATCAAAGTGGGTGAGGAAAACACTAAATTTTTCCATGCCATGGCTACAGAAAGGTTTAGAAGAAACTCTATTGCTAGCTTGCAGGAGCCTGATGGTGCTGTTATTTCTGATCACTCTCAAATGGAAGGTATGATCTGGAGTGCTTTTAAAGGAAGGATGGGAGTTTCAAGAGGAATTGTTATGGGTTTTGATCTGCCTGTCCTGCTACAACATGTGCCTGGCCTTGAGGTTTTGACAAAACCCTTTACAATTGAGGAAATGGACCTGGTGGTCAAGCATATGCCCATTGATAAAGCCCCTGGACCAGATGGTTTCAATGGCCTCTCAAGAAGTGCTGGCACATTATTAAGCATGAGTTCTATGCTTTAGCTCAGGATTTTTGTGATGGTAAAGCCAGCTTGGAAAACATAAATGAGTCTTTCATCACTTTGATTCCTAAGAAACTTTCACCTGAAGTGGTTGGAGATTACAGGCCTATTTCTTTGACTGGCATGGGTATTAAGTTTCTGTCCAAAATGGTAGCCAATAGATTTCAGGAATTGATAATGATGTGCATCCATAAAAACCAGTATGGTTTCATTAAGTCAGGACTATTGAAGACTGCATTGGGTGGACATTGGAATATTTGCATCAGTGTCATCAGTCCAAAAGGTCCATTTTGATTCTCAAACTAGATTTTGAGAAAGCTTTTGACTCCATTGAACATGAAGCTATCTTTCAGATCATGAAGCACAAGGGTTTTAATGAGAAATGGATTAGTTGGGTGAAATCTCTTTTGTCATCTGGGACCTCCTCTGTTCTGCTTAATGGTGTGCCTGGGAAAAAAATTTGTCTGTAAAAAAGGGGTTAGACAAGGAGACCCAGTATCCCCTCTTCTTTTTGTTCTTGCTGCATATCTCTTGCAATCTGTGGTCAATGACATGCATACCAGAGGGGAAATTAAACTGCCTATTCCCTGTCATGACAAGGACTACCCAATTGTGTAGTATGCCGATGACACTTCGATTGTGGTACCTGCTGATGAAGCACAGCTTTTGGCTCTTAAGAAAATGTTGCTGGTTTTTTCTCAGTCCACTGGCCTGGAGGTTAATTACCACAAATCTTCTATGATCCCAATAAATGTTTCCCAGGAGGAAATCCAGAGATTGGCATCCATTTTTGGTTGTCAAGTGGGAAAGATGCCCTTCACCTATCTAGGTTTACCAGTTGGAACTACCAAACCTGCAATGTCTAATGTGCTGCCTCTGGTTACTTGCATGGAGAGGAGAATGTCTGCTAGTTCATCTTTCCTTGCTTAGGGAGGTCGATTGCAATACTTAAACTCTGCTTTGTCCTCCTTACCAATATTCTTCCTCTGCAGTTTGCTTATTGCTCCTGGTATTCTAAAGCAACTGCAGAGAATTCAAAGGCAGTGCTTGTGGAGAAAAAATAGGCAAGAACCTGCTCCTTCTCTGGCTGCTTGGGATCTGATTTGTAGACCCAAAAACAAAGGAGGGCCTGGCATCCTAGACCTTGGTTTTCAAAATGTGGCCCTCTTATTGAAGCATGTCAATAAGTTCCTCAACAAGGCTGAAATTCCTTGGGTACATCTCATTTGGAACTCATATTACCATGAGCTTGTCCCACAAGGAACTCATATCTCCTTGGGTATGTTTGGTGGAAGGATATTCTTAAACTCGTGGATCAATTCAGAGAAGTCACATGGGTTAAAGTTAATGAGGGTGACACTGCTCTTTTCTGGCAGGATAAATGGCAGCTTGGAAACTCTGTCTTGCCTTTGCAGCACAGGTTTCCTAGGTTATTTTCTTATGTCAAAGATGCTCTGGTCTCAGTCAAGGATGGATTTTCTGCCCATGACCTGATCTCTTGGTTTCATCTCCCACTCTCTGAGCAGGCACACAATGAGCTCCTGGTTCTGAAATCTCTTATGCTGAATCATGAGAGGAATTCTGATCTGAAAGATGTTTGGTCTTGGCATGGCTCTAACAAACCCTATACTGCCAAACAGTTTTATGTATCCAGGTTCATTAATCATACTTTTAACCCTGTCTTGACTTGGATTTGGAGGAGCTGTTGCACCATGAAGATCAAGGTCTTTGCCTGGATGCTAATAATGGACAGGCTCAACACCAAGGATATGGTGGAAAGAAGGCATTGGCATATAGATGATGGAGTTAATTGTGTGCTTTGTCCCACTCACACCAGGGAAGATAGGGATCATCTTTTCTTCAACTGTAATTTTAGTCAGAGGGTTTGGAATTTTCTTCAGATTGATTGGGAAGCTGGGAATGACATGGGCCAGATTGTGCTCAATGGTAAGAGAAAATTTGCACACCCTTTCTTTGCTAAAGTGGTCTTCACTGCTTGCTGGAATATCTGGATCATCAGAAATGGAAAAGTTTTTAGACAGGAAAGGCCCAGTTTTAATAGGTGGAGAGGGGCTTTTGTGAATGATATGCTTTTACTTTCAAACAGAATCAAGGTGAGGTTCAAGGAAGACCTGGTTAGATGGGTCTCCTTTCTCCCTCCTTAAATGTATTTTTTGATTTCTTTTCCTTCTTAGCTACTCCTGGTAGCCTTTGTAATCCTTGTAATTATGTTATATTAAATCAATAAATGGCCGTGGGGGCTTTCCCTACAGTGCTCAGTCAAAAAAACAGCGCCAGAAAAAGGTCTTGATAACCCACAAGTATAGGGGATCATTGTAGCCTCTTTCGATAAGTAAGAGTGTCGAACCCAACGAGGAGCTAAAGGTAGAACAAATATTCCCTCAAGTTCTATCGACCACCGATACAACTCTACGCACGCTTAACGTTCGCTTTACCAAAAACAAGTATGAAACTAGAAGTACTTTGTAGGTGTTGTTGGATAGGTTTGCAAGAATATAAAGAGCACGTAAATAAAATGTAGGGGCTGTTTAGAGAAAGAAGCAATAAAGTAAATATAGCGACTGTGGAAAAGTGGTGGTAGGAGTTGCAAAATTGTCCCTAAGCAATTGACTACTTTACTAGACCGATAGCAAGTTTTATGTGGGAGAGGCCACTACTAGCATGTCATCCCTGACTTGGAATTCTATGCACTTATGATTGGAACTATTAGCAAGCATCCGCAACTACTAACGTTCATTAAGGTAAAACCCAACCATAGCATTAAGATATATTGGTCCCCCTTCAATCCCGTATGCATCAATTTCTATGCTAGGTTGAAGTTTCTGTCACTCTTGCCCTCCAATACATAGTCCTATCAACATACAACTAACCCTATGGTGTGATCCACACACGCGCTCATACGATGGGCACCAAAGGACAGCAACATAACCACAAGCAAATTAAATCAATCATAGCAATTCATCAACCACCGATAGGACAACGAAAATCTACTCAGACATCATAGGATGGAAACACATCATTGGATAATAATATGAAGCATAAAGCACCATGTTCAAGTAGAGGGTACAGCGGGTTGCGGGAGAGTGGACCGCTGTAGATAGAGGGGGGAAGGTGATGGAGATGTTGGTGAAGATGGCGGAGGTGTTGGTGAAGATCGCGGTGATGATGATGGCCCCCGGCGGCGTTCTGGCGCCACCGGAAGCGAGGGGGAGAGACCCCCCTCCTTCTTCTTCTTCCTTGACCTTCTCCCTAGATGGGAGAAGGGTTTCCCCTCTGGTCCTTGGCCTCCATGGCATGGGAGGGGCGAAAGCCCCTCCGAGATTGGATCTGTCTCTCTGTCTCTCTCTGTTTCTGCGTTCTGGTTTGCTGCCCTTTCACCGTTTCGTGTATATATGGAGATCCGTAACTCCGATTGGATTGAAACCTTCGCCCAGATTTTTCTCCGAAAATTAGTTTTCTTGCGTCCAAAGTAGAGCAGCAACCGCCTTACGGGGGGCCCACGAGGGGGGCAGGCGCGCCCCCTGCCTCGTGCCCCCTTCGGGCACCGTTTCGCGTTGATTCTTCTTCCTGAATTTTCCAAATATTCCAAAAATATTCTCCGTTCGTTTTTATCCCGTTTGGATTCCGTTTGATATGGGGTTTCTGCGAAACATAAAACATGCAACAAACAGGAACTGGCACTGGGCACTGGATCAATATGTTAGTCCCAAAAATAGTATAAAAAGTTGCCAAAAGTATATGAAAGTTGTATAATATTGGCATGGAACAATAAAAAATTATAGATACGACAGAGACGTATCACCGGCCAAATCGACGCCCACTCTGCCCATCCGCCGGCCGGCCGTCCTGCACCGCCGCCGCCACCTGCGCCACAGCCAGCACCTGCCCCGCCACCAGCTGCACGGCCTGCTCCGCCGCTACCGTCCTGCGCCGATGCTCCGCCGCTACCTGCTCCGCCCGCCACCTTCCTGCGACGCCACGGGTGGGGCGCCCGCCACCTGCTCGACCCATGGTGCGGCCTCATTCCATGCACCGGGCTGGAGTGCTCAAAAATGGGGGGCTAGTGGAGCAATTTGAACTAGGAGGAAGAACCCCAGGGCGAAATGGCGAGCAGCGGCGACCCTGGACTATTTGGCGAGGCAGGCATCAGGTCGGAGATCCGCCGCATCCACGACTGGGTTCCCACAGGGTAAGTCATGCCTCATGTTTAGATTGAGCTTAGTTGTGCATTTGAACAATCAATTCGAGTAGGTTTGCCCGATTAGTGTGCTGATTGCGTCTCTGTTTTTCGTCGGTTAGGATGGAGTTGCGGTTTACTTTCTTGGTGCACATTAGAAGGGACCGGTACATGTTCGATGCAAAGGATAAGAAGAAATACCAAGGAGGTTTCGATTATATGTTGCCAATGGCTAGTAATTGGAGTTTTAGACAATTTGGGGAGGTAATTTGTAGCCAATATCCTTGGGGTTTGCTTGATGAAGTGGTATACAAATACTATGATGGGGAAAAGAATGGGTGACAGGTAGTAATTATGAAGAGCTGGCTACCATGTTTGCTAGGCATAAAGAGAAAGATAATTTTCATGTGAGGCTGTAAATTGATGTGCTTGAGCAGTCATTTGGACCTAGGATGGCAACATCTCGGGGAGAACCAAGTCGTCGTAATGGCATCTCTAGCCAGAACAGTTCAGTTGGTGCACGGTGACGTGGTGGCTCGACAACTATGGGCAACGGCAGTAGGGTCCCCCTTGAAGTGGAGCCTGATGACTACAATTCTGGGGTTGATGAAGAGAAGCTATATTATGATGTTATTCGGAATTTATGATGGGCACCTCGGGCTGAAAACCAAGATGAGGCTCACAATGCAGTCCGTGTGGATGATGACGCGGTGGGTGAGGACGAAGACCTTGCAGCTGTTGAATGGGACCCTTTGAACCCTCATATGGAAGAAGGTACCGTTTTTGCATCCATGACTGAGTGTAGAAATGCACTTGTGACATACTGCATCAAGGTAGAACGTACTTTCAAAGTTGACAAGAGCGATCAAGTACGTTACAGAGTGCATTTTCCAACTAAGGGTTGTCCATGGAGGCTGCTCGCATCTAAAATGCGAAATAACACTAATGTTCAGGTCAAAGTGAACCCTTTTAAGCACACATGCCAGTAATCAACCCTTAGGAAGGATACAATCAGTAGACCCAAGTCAAGATGGGTGGCAGAAGAAGTAAAGAAGTGGGTGAAAGAAAACCAGCAAGTGGATCCAAAGGAATTGCAGAAGAACATCAAAGATAAGTTCAAGATAGATTTACCATACATGAGGTTGTTCAATGGTAAACAACATGCTATGGATTCTATTTATGGTAACTGGCAGGAAAGTTTTCAATTGTTGTATTCATTCAAAGGTGAAGTGGAGAGGACAAGCCCAGGTAGTATTATAGATATTGATCACCACACCGTGGAGTACACATTCAGGGGAGTGACAAAGACCAAGGAATGCTCTAGGAGGGTTTTTGTCTGCTTTGAGGCTTGTCGCCGGGGTTTTTTGGCAGGCTGCAGGCCTTATTTGGCTATTGATGCCACTTTTCTCACAGGGAGGTTTAAAGGACAGTTAGTAGCAGCTTGTGCAGTTGATGCACACAGTTTTGTATTTCCAGTTGCCTACGGTGTGCTCGAGACAGAGTCTGAGGAGAGCTGGACTTGGTTTTGCATAATCTGCATTGGGCTATTGCACATCCCAATGGGTTGGTCATTCATACAGATGCCTACAAAGGTTTAGAAGTGGCTGTGGACAATGTGTTCCCTAGAGTAGAGCATAGGGAATGCATGTGTCACCTTGCTGCAAATTTCATGAAGAAATTCAAAGGAAAGGTGTATACCGACAATTTATGGCCAGCATCTTTGACTTTCAGTGTGAAGAAGCACAACTACCACTTGAGGCAGTTATACATGAATCCCAAAGTGAAAGAATACTTGGAAACACACCACTCCAAGTTATGGGCCAGAAGCCAATTCAGTGAACTGAGCAAAGTTGACTATGTGCACAATAATCTAGCAGAGTCTTTCAACTCAATGATCCGGAAACTAAAGGGTCATTATGTGGTGGATTTTCTTGACAGGATAAGGATAGAATACACGCAGAAATTTCATTATCATGCAGGAATAGCCGAGGCAAAATTCATGGGCCACATTATCATCCCTGCCGTGATGAATGAACTGAAGCAGAAAACAACAGGCTTGGAAATGAACATGACTCTTTGCTCGGGTACCACAGCAGAGATATCATATTTGGATAAAGAGAAGAGGGAATGGAGATATCCAGTGGATTTAGAAGCTAGAACTTGCAGTTGTAGGCAATGGCAGATAACTGGGTTGCCATGCATTCATGCCTTGTTTTTCATCACTTCTCTCCCAGGTCCAGCAGGGAACATACAACAGTATGTGCATGATTACTACTCTGTTGCAAGGTTCAAAGCCACATATGCTTATGCCTTGCCTGCTATGGAGGGAAAACAACAATGGGACATGGTGGACCCTGGATCCAAGCTTTGCACTCCAGTTCTGAAGAGAGCAGCAGGTAGACCAAGGAAGAGTCGAATCAGACCTCGCAGCGAAGGAGCTCGACTTGGAGCGAGGAAGCGTAAGTGCACAAGGTGTGGTGGGTCTGGTCATTTTGGTAAGTATTGTGATAACACAGTAGATCCAGCGTTCGGAGAGAGTTTCGATGAAGGCTTCGATGAAAATGTTGGTCAGCAGCCGGTTGCCTCAACAGATGATGAAAATGATGGTCAACAGCCGGTTGCATCAGATGAGGATTTTGACGAGGTTCCAAATGATGATGGTCAACAGCCGCATGATTTTGACGATGATCCAAAATATCCTCCGAATAATGATTCAAGTGAGGCTCCAAATGGTGATCCAAGTGAGGCTCCAAATGGTGATCATGGGGATCCAAGTGAGGCTCCAAATGGTGATCAAGGTGATCCAAGTGAGGCTCCAAATGATGATCCAAGTGAGGCTCCAAATGGTGACCAACCTTCTATTGTTGTGAGTTCTGATAGGTATGTAAATCTTGCAAGGGTCAAATACTACTGTACATTTATCACTTGACATGATCTCATTACCCTACCCTTTATGTTTTGCACAACTCTATGGTAGGTTTGAAGAAGACGCGCAAGGTACCAACAACCAAGAGGAGAAGAGAAGAAGCAATGAGCACAAGGTGCACGAGGAGCAAAGTGATGGCAAGAAGCTCAAGGAACAGACAGAAGCCCCAACGCTATTTATGAATAATTATGAAACATTATGAATAATGTTGTATTTCTGTTGGATGATGTTGGACCTATGTTAGAACTATGTTTGACATTATGTTTAAATCTGTTGGATGATGTTTGAATGAGCACATGGTTTTTCCTTTTTTTGATTTTTTTGAATTTTGTTTTGCTCATTTGAATTCTAGTCAAACCTAACTTTGACCAAGATTTAAACAAGTCTAAAACATCAAAAATGAAAAACTAAGCCTGGATCCTTCTTAGTCAATCCAAAATGAAGCTGTGGTGAGGTTTTTGAATTTTTCATGAAAAATGTGCTAAAAAAGGGGTCCAAAGGTAGGGTAAACGGCCTCGTTTCTAAGCAAGGTTTTTTTCGACCTTGTCTAAATCAGCCAAATAACTTTCCTACACATATATCTATATATACAGACTATGTGCGCTGGTTTTTCCATTTTTTGATTTTTTTAATTTTTTTTGCTCATTTGAATTCTGGTCAAACTTAACTCTGACCAAGATTTAAACAAGTCTAAAACATCAAAATGAAAAACTAAGCCTGGATCCTTCTTAGTCACTCCAAAATGAAGCTGTGGTGAGTTTTTTGAAATTTTCATGTTCATTTCCCCAAAACACTTCTCTTCACTTCATACAAGAGAGTTTGAGATACTCGAGATATCACATAATACACATGAACTTATCGTTTAAATGTATGTAAACCTTGTTTATCAACTTAAATCGTTAGTATATGACATAAGAAGACTATGTGCGCAGGTTTTTCATTTTTTCTAATTTTTATTTAATTTATTATGCTCATTTGAAATCTGGTCAAACATAGCTTTGACTGCTCGAGACCCCTCCCAAACCCTGCTAACCCTAGCGCTGAACAAGGACCGTCCATCTAACCCTAGCGGCGATCAAGGGCTGTCGATCTAACCCTTCTAGAAGGAACCTGCGGGGAGGAGGGGGTCAATCCGCGAGATGCAATTTGATTGGTTGGGAGATTGTTTTTTAAAACAAATAGCGGGCGCGCTGGATGGACCGTTGGGCCGTCTCGTTGTCTGGGCCTGAGACCGCAGTAAATAGCCCGTCTCAGCCTTTCCAGGCCTGCATGCATGGGACGACGTGGGTTTGCATGCGCGGGGGGCGGACGTGCATGCATGCGAGAGAGGCGAGCGAGGCGCGCTAGGCTAGCGAGGCGAGCTACGTATTGATTCAGAGTTAGGCATTACGGCAGTGGTTCAGATTACGGCAGCGAGTCATATGCACGGGCCCGGTCAAAGAGCTATGCGGTGATTCAGATGCATGCACGTGCCCCATGCATCGTTTTCGTGCAAAAATTGAAGGGTGCAAAACGTAACGGATACACACACCCATCCGGATTCACACACGCACCATTCTCATCCTTTCTCTCTTCCTCTCCCACCCATAGGCCTATAAATGGGGTGCCTCTCTTCCTCTCCCACCCACAAGCCAGATCCGATCCATTCTCTCCAACTTCAAACACCCAAGCGACCGAGCCCTCCCCAAGCGAGACCAAGTGAAGATGCAGTTCAACAGGCCGACCTTCAACCGTCCTCCTGTCATGCCGGAGCTGTGCTACCCACCGGGCGTGCTCGTGGAGAGGGAGCTCCGTGTGTGGGCTATTTCAAGGTGGAGGGGTTCCGTCGAACTCACCCGCGCCTTCCTCAGAGCCGGCTATGCCCACCTCCCATGGGGCTCGCCGAGGATGTTCACCCTCAACGAGGTTCGTGACCGTGATGACATCCTCCTACTGCTCACGGTCACCTTCACCAACCCGTTTGACGCGCGCGAGCTCCTCGGCCAAGTCTTTTGGTGCGGCTGCGAGGCCATCTTCTTCACCGTGTACAACATCTACACCAACTACGAGAGCATCTTCCCCACTCCAGGCCAGATGCACTCCCTTCCCTACGACGAGGAGGAGGAGGTGTGAAGTTGAAGACGGTGTTGAAAGGGTTCGCGGCCAAGGTGGAAGAAGGAGGTGAAGATGAATATGTTCAAGCCCGGAGTCAAGCTCGTCATGTTTCATTTTTATTTTGTTGCTTTTCTATGTCGTGTCATGTTTCGTCATGTCTCCGTGAACTTATTATTATTGCTTAATGTAAGGGTACGGTGTGTTGCATCTTATCTAAGTTATTAGGGTTTATTATGTGTGTTAAAAAATGTCCGTGCCCAAACATATCATTTCTTCCCTAATCCAAGTCATGAAGTTCGAGAACTTGTGGTTTTCATTAATGAAAATCGGAGGGGGTGAGAAGCCCTCTCTTTCATTCAAAAAAAACAAGCCATGAACTAACATGCGAATTAATGAAAACCTCTACCAGAATCATGTCATGAACAAGTCATGAACTAACATGAAAAAAAAACAAGTTAATGAAAAACAAGTCATGAACTAACATGAAAACCTCTAACATGCAAACTAAAAAAAGTCATGAACTAACATGCAAAAAAAAGTTAATGAAAAACAAGTCATGAACATACAAGTGCCACTCTAACCCTAAACCAAGTACCACTCTAACCAAAATCATGTGGCAGTGCAAACATACGTTTCCAACCCGCATAAATTTCATTGCAAAACATTCACGGTCTAACTATGTATACCTTCCTTCCCTACCCATGTCAAAGTCTTTCCATCTGTCCTAGCGGTTACCAGCACAGCACTAAATGCCACCAACCCACGCGGTCCTGGGTTCGAGTCCCCAGCCGCACCAATTTTGTGTGCATTTTCCACCCTTCATTTTTTTAGACAAATTATTTTTTTTCTCAATGTAATGCCCTTAAAAAATGTTCATTTATTTTGGCACCAGGTGTAAACCTCTACCAGAGTTGAGGCACATTTTCCATGACATTTTGGTCTTTGATTTAAATCATGGTGTATTTGAATTGGAGTAATTAAATTTCTATTAAATATTTAACAGCTCCAAAAAAAATTCTAACCTTAATTGTTTAGCTCTGGAACAATTCAATTAGCTTCCACAAAAAAATTACTGCCTAAATTAAATCAGAATAGAAAACAGAAAAACACACAAGAGAACCCCCGAATGGGCCTAATTGGATGCAGTTGGCCCATTAGTCTAGCCTGCACTTGGCTCTACGCTCTGAATTTGGCCCACAGAGGAACCTTTCTTTTTGACAGAAAGGCAGAGCAGAGAGTTGCATTTCATTGATCAAAAGGTTTTGAATTCCTCATTTCTTCTCCCTTTCTTCAACATATTTAAATGTTGGTCACTTCTCTCTTTTTTTTCAACATTTAAACAACTTTGACCAACATTTAAACTAGGTGAATTTCTCATACAATTTCAAGCTTACAAATTCCTCCATAATTCATGCCTTTCCATACATTTTTCAACATTACAACCAGTGCGATTACCATACCTACAAATGCCCAAAAGTAATTGCAAATGGGTATTGGTAGTGCTTGATCTTCAAGCTTCCTAACCTTCTTCTTCAACATCCTAAGCTCAACAGCTAGCTCTCTGTCAGTGCGTGCTTCGCCCTCCATCTCTTCTTCCGGAGCTCGTGCTGCGGCCACTACCGTTCGTGGCAGCATGCCCAACCATTCTTCATGCTCTTCTTGCAGTTCATTCATCAGAGTCTTGGCTAGAGCATCGACCCAAAGAAAGAAGCATGTCTCTTGCATGAACACCAAGCAGATCAACCCATTGCTCAAAGATCCCGACCACGAAAATGGTGCAATTGCCCCGATTCTTACCCCATTCTCGCTGCACACGTAGAACGGACGATTCTGGTTCCTCGGTGTGTGAGAAACCCTCCGAACAACGCCCGCCCGGCACTGCAGACAGACAAAGACAGGCATGTCCACACGCACCTGGCTCTGCATCCGCGAGGTGGCGCGGGAGCTTGAGGAAGACATGGAGCTCAGAGCCGAAGGGGATCTCAACACCGCCGCGCCCTCCACAGCTAGCTTCCCACCGCTGTGCTCTCTCTCCCTCGCCGTGGTCACCGCCGTGCTCTCTGTCGCCGTGGTCACCGCCGCTGTGTGTCACCCGCTTATATAGCACACCCGCAACGGCTCTCTGCTCAATGGCTCTCTGCGGGGTCCCACAAGCCACGCGTGCAACGGTCTGAATAGAATTGGCCGTCTCTGCCGCCTGGTCCCACCTGTAAGGGCCGAGTCAAAAGGTTGACCTGATGGAGCCGGCAGAGTTCACGGAACAAGTCGGTGCGCACGGACTAGGGGCAAAACTGAGCACAATTCGCATCTAAGGGCAAAACTGAGCACACGGACACCACTGAGGGCAAAAGGATAATTAACCCATTAATTTGACATGCAGCTCAAGAACAGGGTCACCTAAGCAACAAAATTTTTGCAATAAATAAAGCACTATAACAAAAACTAATTGGACCATTGGAGGAGTCACATACCGAAGAACAATCCCCCAAAACAGTTTTGTGAATGAAGCTTTGAGCAAGGAGATCGAAAATGGCAGCAAGATGAGCTAGAACACGGGTTTGAGCTATGGGAGGATTTTTTCTGGAGGAAGACGAACTGAGTGGGTGTAGGAATAAGTGGAGGGGGTCCATGTGGGGCCCACGAGGCAGTGGGCGCCCTAGGGGGGTGGGCGCGCCCTATGCCCTCGTGGCCAGATGGTGGGGCCCCCTGGTGTGTTCTCAGTGCCAGATATTCTCAAATATTCTACAAAAAAACATATTTCATTTTCACGACGTTTGGAGAACTTTTATTTTTGGGGTATTTTTATTGCAAGGATAATTTAGAAAACAGACAGAAAATACTATTTTTGCTTTATTTAATCTAAATAACAGAAAGTATAAGGAGGGTACAGAGAGTTGTGCTTTCTAACTTCATCCATCTCATGCTCATCAAAAGGAATCCACTAACAAGGTTGATCAAGTCTTGTTAACAAACTCTTTCCGAATAACATGAAACCAAAGAATTTTGGAATAACACTAGGTTACCTCAACGGGGATATGCACGTCCCCAATAATAAGAATATCATATTTCTTCTTGACAGTAGGAGGAGGAAATTCAAAACCTCCAATAATAATCATTGAAAATTTTCCAATAGAATTGATACTGTGGACTTGAGGTTATTTCCTCGGAAAGTGTACCGTATGCTCATTACCATTAACGTGAAAAGTGACATTGCCTTTGTTGCAATCAATAACAGCCCCTGCAGTATTCAAAAAGGGTCTACCAAGGATAATCGACATACTATCGTCCTCGGGAATATCAAGAATAACAAAGTCTGTTAAAATAGTAACGTTTGCAACCACAACAGGCACATCCTCACAAATACCGACAGGTATAGTAGTTGATTTATCGGCCATTTGCAAAGATATTTCAGTAGGTGTCAACTTATTCAAGTCAAGTCTACGATATAAAGAGAGAGGCATAACACTAACACCGGCTCCAAGATCACATAAAGCAGTTTTAACATAGTTTCTTCTAATGGAGCATGGTATAGTTGGTACTCCTGGATCTCCTAGTTTCTTTGGTATTCCACCTTTAAAAGTATAATTGGCAAGCATGGTGGAAATTTCAGCTTCCGGTATCTTTCTTTTATTTGTAACAATATCTTTCATATACTTAGCATAAGGATTGATTTTAAGCATATCAGTTAAACGCATACGCAAAAAGATAGGTCTAATCATTTCAGCAAAGCGCTCAAAATCCTCGTCATCTTTTTCTTGGATGGTTTAGGAGGAAAAGGCATGGGTTTCTGAACCCATGGTTCTCTTTCTTTACCGTGCTTCCTAGCAACGAAGTCTCTCTTATCATAACGTTGATTTATTGATTGTGGGTTATCAAGATCAACAGCGGGTTCAATCTCTACATCATTGTCATTGCTAGGTTGAGCATCAACATGAACATCATCATTAACATTATCACTAGGTTCATGTTCATCACCAGATTGTGTTTCAGCATCAGAAATAGAAATATCATTGGGATTATCAGGTGTGTCAACAACAGGTTCACTAGGAGCATGCAAAGTCCTATCATTTTTCTTTTTCTTCCTCTTAGAAGGACTGGGTGTATCAACATTAGTTCTCTGAGAATCTTGCTCAACTCTCTTAGGGTGGCCCTCAGGGTACAAAGGTTCCTGAGTCATTTTACCACCTCTAGTCATAACTCTAACAACATTATCATTTTTCCTATTATTTAATTCATTGAGCAAATCATTTTGAGCTTTAAGCACTTGTTCTACTTGAGTGGTAACCATAGATGCATGTTTGCTTATAAGTTTAAGGTCACCTTTAACTCTAGACATATAATCACTCAAGTGTTCAATCATATAGGCATTACGTTTCAATTGTCTACCAACATAAGCATTGAAGTTTTCTTGTTTAACAATAAAATTATCAAACTCATCCAAGCATTGGCTAGTAGACTTATTACGAGGAATATCACCTTCATCAAATCTATTGAGAGAATTTACCTTTACTACCTGTGTCGGGTTATCGAGACCATGTATTTCTTCAATAGGTGGTAAATTCTTAACATCTTCAGCTTTAATACCTTTTTCTTTCATAGATTCCTTTGCCTCTTGCATATCTTCAAGACTGAGAAATAGAATACCCCTTTTCTTCGGAGTTGGCTTAGGAGTTGGTTCTGGAAGTGTCCAATCATTACCATTACTCAATATATATTGAATAGCGATTCAGCTTGCTCAACAGTCCTTTCCCGGAAAACACAACCAGCACAACTATCCAGGTGGTCTCCAGAAGCATCGGTTAGTCCATTATAAAAGATATCAAGTATTTCATTTTTCTTGAGAGGATGATCAGGCAAAGCATTAAGTAATCGGAGAAGCCTCCCCCAAGCTTGTGGGAGACTCTCTTCTTCAATTTGCACAAAATTACATATTTCCCTTAAGGCAGCTTGTTTCTTATGAGCGGGGAAATATTTAGCAGAGAAGTAATAAATCATATCCTGGGGACTACGCACACAACCAGGAGTAAGAGAATTAAACAATGTTTTAGCATCACCCTTTAACGAGAACGGAAATAACTTAAGGGTATAGTAGTAACGAATTTTTTGTCTCATGAGTAAATAGGGTGGCTATATCATTTAATTTAGTAAGATGTGCCACAACAGTTTCAGATTCATAGCTATAAAAAGGATCAGATTCAACCAAAGTAATTAACTCGGGATCGATAGAGAAATCATAATCCTTATCAGAGATACAGATAGGTGAAGTAGCAAAAGCAGGGTCATATTTCATTCTAGCATTCAGAGTCTTTTCTTTCAGCTTAGCTAACAGTTTCTTAAGATCATATCTATCTTTGCAAGCAAAAAGATCTCTAGCAGTTTCTTCATCCATGACATAACCTCAGGTACATCAGGCAATTGATATCTGGGGAGAATCTTCATCATCACTTTCATCAATACACTACAAAAAAATACACTTCCGTGATGATACGTGTTTGTCACAGTAGGTCGCGTTTTTTGTCATGCATGTACATCCATGACGATTTTATGACAGAATCAAGATAGTCATACCTGTGCTGTCGTAGAAGTGTTCCATGACATTACCAAAATTATCATCATGGAAGTGTCCACTTCCATGATGATAAATCGCGCGTCACAGGAGTGCTTTCGTCAAGGGTGACCGACACATGGCATCCACCATAACGGAACGCCGTTAAGCTATCGGGTCGGGTTTTGGATCCGATAACCCGTTAACAGCCCCGACCAATGGGAAATTTCCATGTGTAAAATTCTTATTGGCCGGATGAAACACATGTCAGCTCGTCAGTGGGTCAGATAGGCGCCTATGATATGTCGACACGTGCCATGGCCCACCACTGGCCCATTTAGCTTACAAAGCCGGCCCGTTTGACTTGGTCAAAAGTTAACGGGCTGGCCCATGAAAAGCCTGTTAACGGTCTCTTCGCAAATAGCCCATTTTACGGCCCGTTAACTCACGGCCCGTTAGGCCCTAAAGGAAATCGGCCCAACAACGTCATGTGGGCCGTCGAATATAACACCAGCCCATTTCACTTTTGGCCCATGTATGGCCCACAACGTCTTTCGGCCCATATGAGGCCTTCGTATCTTTCGGCCCTTTACAGGCCCACGGTGACTCTAGCCCATAATGAACAATAATTTTCTTTATACCCGTTAACGGCCCGTGATTTACATGGGCCGTTTCCAGCCCATGTTAGCTTTCGGCCTATTGACGGCCCATACGTTCTTGGGCTCCTTTTTGGCCCTCGATTACTTCCGGCCCGTTATTGGCCTGTTCCCCTAATGGGACAAATTCGGCCCATGGCAAGAGTCGGCCCGTTACTGGCCTGTTCCCCTAATGGGCCAAATTCGGCCCATGGCAGGAGTCAGCCCGTTACTGGCCTGTTATCCTAATGGGCCAAATTCGGCCCATGGCAAGAGTCGGCCCGTTTCTGGCCTGTTAACCCGTTGCGCCGTTTCCAGCCCGTCCTATATTCTGGCCCATTAACGACCCATTATGCCTGTGACAGAATTAAGCCTTTGCTGTCCTACGGCCTGTTAACGGCCTGTTGCCATGCTGGTCTGATACCAATTACACCCGATTACGGCCCATGTAGACCCATTTATCCGACGGCCCGAGGCCCACCGATTACAGGCCCATTTATCGACGGCCTGTAGGAGAACCATGGATCCTACGGCCCGTATATGGCCCATGGTAGTTGCGGCCACTAGCAAACCAGGGAAAAAGAAGACTAGGAAATAAATAAGGCCGAAATTAATGCTAGGCTATTAAGGCGATTGCACAGATTACATCCACTCGGCATCAAAGATCGCCACCAGTGCAAATATAGGGAACACCCTACACTATACAAAAATGGCTTGCTGTTTTCTTCAGCCGGTGGCTGCACGTTAAGAATAAATTTTGTATCGCACCAAAACAAATTACAACTATATAACAAAAGGAAGGTTGGCATAAAACTTAACAGTCTAGCAGATAAATGCACCACCAGAAGTTCAGAAGCTCAGTTCATTTGACCTGACTGTTACGTTTTCATGATGTATTGTCCGATGGATCACCATAACCCTCGCCTTCATTTCCCCTAGGCTCCTGAACAACATAGCAAATGTCTGATAGTCTGGTTTCAAAACCATGCATATCTTGACGACATTGAGCAATGTTTCTCCTTGTTTCACAAAGGGTCTCTGTTAGGGAATGGACTTGTGTCTGGAGCGCAGATACAACATTGCTTTGAGCTTGCATATCTTGATCATGATGCAGTTTGGACGATATTGCCTTAACAACCAACCCAGTATTACGTAGGAACGTGCTTTTGGCACTGTTAGTGGACAGGTACTGACCCACTGCAGCAAGAGCTGACATTGCGGTTATAGTTGCCTCGCCACCTTCAGAAGGTGGCGGTTCCACCATTTTTTCCATAGCTTGCTGAAAAGTTGAGGTTTTACATTAGTAGTACCAGAACAGAAGATATTAAGGAGGCAGCAAAACCAAACAAAATAGCTTTGGTCTATATACAGAACTTATTCTGGTGAACCCATGTAAAATATTAGTTGTATTTTATTGCAAAGTACATAATAAAACCAGGTTCCAAGCATATGACCATGTACCATCGCTAATGTATTGTCTATTTCTTCACATTGTATTGAGGGCTAAGGATAAAGAGATGAATTTTATAATACGGTAAGCATAGTATGACATCATTCATATCACAAAACAACTCAGAACAGACAAACAGGCAATTGTAACGTTGTGTGGGCAAGTCCAGCATGGAACTAGATTACGGGTCAAGATCAAAGGAACATCACTCCTCTCTTTTAAACCTTGTAAGGTGCAATGATACGCTAAGACAATTGTGTATAAAATTGAAAAGAGTAGTAGACATTGGCTGCAAACCATGCAGTTCAAGGCACAAGTCAGAGTAAGTAGTAGTTAAAAGGCATGAGGATTAAGGACTTACAACAGCGGCTTTGACTGGTGTAGTCATGCCCTTCTTCTTGCTGGTGTGACAGTCCTTGAAGATCTCCACATCATTTGGTTCAGGTACTTTTTGGTCCTTGCGGGCTTTCCTCTGCATTTCGAACAACTCAATATAGATATGATAATATGGTACAACGGAAAGAGTGAAACAACAGCTAATTACAAGAGCCTCGCAGTGTGCAATATAGCTACGAGATCCTGTCGTCTGTTGGAATTTCACTTTCCTACGATTGGCCTTGTTCTTTGAACAGCTCACCTACAAGAAGATAGATTTGTGTGGCACATGCGTAAATAGGACTTCAATATGTGATCTGATCACATATATATAATGTACCTGATACTTCGGATCAGACCAGTGTTTAACAAGGCCCCTCCAGTCTTCATCCGATATATTTTCCACTGGAGATGTTTGGGAAAGTTCACTGTTAGCCTTGCCTTCAAAGTGAGTTTTCCTCAAGTTATACCGATACTGTCGCAGAGCAGACTTGAAAACATGGGTGCAAGCTTGTCTGGTTGCATCATCTTGGCTATCCAACTTGAACCTCATCTGTTGAAAATTATGGGAGTCTCATTATCAGCAACCTAGAAAGTATGGGACAGAGCAAGACGATATTACTAGTTTCCATACATAACCATACTTACAGATAAATGGTCGAGGAAGGTGTTGAACTGGGTTTTGTCTTTGTCATTCCTATACTGAATTCATGTTGGGAGGATACGTACATGACAACTAACAGCAACCGCTGCCTCTGATACTAACTTGGCTGACTCTGTAGCATCACGTGGCCTTTTTAAACGTGCCTCAAAACGGATCTCCATTCTTCCTCCTATAGATTTAGTTAACCTATCGAGCATTATCCCTGATGTTTGTTTCCTCTTGTGCCTAGGTGCTAGTCCAACAACGAACATAGGAAGTGTTAGTGTACATCAAACTGTGAGACTACATATAAAGAAGCATGCAACTGTAACTTGACTCCAGCAACTACCTTCTTGCTGTTGAAGCTCACAAGGTTCATCTGATATTGCCAACTCGTCTTGTGTCAAGAGTGCTTGGGAAGTAGTGTCAGGTGGCAAGGGAGCTTGGGAACGTGCTGCTAGCTTAGTTGACGCACGAGTAAGTCGTGCAGCTGGTAGTACTGTGGTAGGTGTTGCAAGAACTAGGGCTGTCTCTGCTTGTTTGGTGGCAGCTATTTGTTTCTATTTGGCTTTTTTTGCAACTCGTGTAGCATGGGATGCCGTGTTTGTAGAATTTTCCGCCGGACTTTGACCTTCTATTGCACCATCAGTACCAGCAGAATCTGCAGGATTCATCCGCTTCTCATTCCCTGCCATTCTGTGTTTCTTCCTCTTTCTCTGTGCCATGTTAAGTCAAGCCGACAAGAAAAACGAATAACAGTTTAGTTCTTCAGAACAAATTGATGCGTGATGCAGACGAACTGAACTTTCATGTTAGACAACCACATGATAGGAGGATGTAATATGTATGAAAAATAGGACGGAAGAGATAACCAGAACTATGATGTGTAAACTAAGAAGAAGACATTTCACCAAATTAGAAGCAATGCAATGGAAGGTAGACACCATATGGAAGATGCTACAAATATCGCTCTGCCAAGTTAACAGTGTCTCATCATAAATGGCGTTTAAACAAATATGAAGCAGTACAAGAAATACATCATATGCAAGATGCAAACAACATCACACTACCATGTTAGAGGTCTCTCGTCATTAGTGCCATTACATATTCACAACATTGCATATTCACATCTTATGATGTGTAAACTAAGGAGAAGGCATTTCAACAAATTAGAAGCAATGAAAGCTAGACACCATATGAAAGATGCAACGAATATCACTCTACCAAGTTAAAACTGTCTCGTCATAAGTGCCATTTCAACAAATTAGTAGTACAAGCTAGAAAAGAATGTGAGATGTAACGTATATCACACTCCGAAGTCAAACGTGTCTTATGATCAGTGATTGTTGCAGGTTACACAACAGTAGTAATTTGATGTAAGAACATGGTGTGATAGAAAGATATTATATGTTCTAGAAACAGGAACACGTGTCTTATTCAAGTATAATGTGTAAAGTAAGTAGATGGAATTCAACAAAATTAGAAGCAATACAAGCTAGACATCACACATAACATGCAACCACATATAACAGTGCCAAGTTAGAGGGAGCATCGGTGATGCTGCACTAGGGGAGACGTGCTCATCATAAACACAGGTTTGTTGAGTGTCTATGCATGTGTTGTCTTGGAAATCATCTTGGGGGTGTGGAGGAGTAGAAACTGTAGAGGCCCTCCATTCGGAAGGAGCACCTTTATCCGCTGCCTTGCTAACTTCCTTCCGCTTTATTGATTTTGAATTGTCAAGTAACCGACAAGAAAAAGCAATAAAATTCTCTCTTCAGAACTCATTCATGCATGATACTGACAGTCACTACTTTGATTTAAGGCAAACACATGATACCAGGATGGAATATGTACGAAAAATAGGACGACATGGCATGTTCATAATTGTTTGTGTAAACTAAGCAGAAACCATTCCAGCAAATAAGAAGCAATGCAAGCTAGACACCACATGAAAGATGCAACCAATATGACTCTGCCAAGTTAAAAGCGTCCCATCATAAATGGAATTTCAACAAATTAGAAGCAGCGCATGCTATAAATCATATGAAAGATGCAACTAATATCGCACTGCATATACTAAGGTGTCTCGTCATGTTGATTGATGCGGGATACAAAAAAAAACAATAGTTTTATGTAAGGACATGCTTAATAGACAGATGTACTATGTACTAAATACAGGAAGGCATGTCACATTAACAGGTATAATGTATAAGCTAAGCAGACTAGCACATGCAGTTTAACCAGATTGGAAGAATTACAATCTAGACACCATATGCAACATGCAACCACATATCACGCTGCCAAGTTAGAGCAAGCACCTGCGATGCTAGTGTAGGGGAAATGCTGTAATCAACTACAGAGCTACGTTCACTATCTTCATCTAGCATTTCTATTTCTTGAGAATCATGTCGGGAGGCTGACGCTGCATTCTTTAAATGAGGAGTAGTCCCCTTGCCTGCCTGCCTCGTCATAAGTGATTGATGAGGGATACACAAGAACATTAGTTTGATGTAAGAACATGGTTAATACACAGATGTACTAGTATGTACCAAAAACAGAAAGGCATGTCATATTCAAAGATACAATGTGTAAGCTAAGCAGATGCAATTTAACAAAATTGGAAGCAATACAAGCTAGACATCCGGCTGGAGTGGTGAGCATGATCATCTAGGACCTGAGAGCCTGGTGGGAGGCGGGCTGCTTCGCCACCATCGCAGCTTTTTAGTTGGCTTCCAGATGATGCCTATCTTTGCTGGGCTTGTCACTGGCTCGGCCAGTGCCCTGACTAGCTATTTGTCTTTTGGTGCTCACGGGATGGTGGTTCATGTAAAAAAAATATCTTTCCTTATCTTACCGACTTCGGCCTTTCGAATACAAGCTAGACACCATATGGAACATGCAACCATATATGACACCGCGAAGTTAAAGCAAGCACCTGGGATGGTGATTCATTGCGAGCGAGGTCATCAACTCCAGAGCTACGTTTACCGTCTCCATCTGCTGACACTGCACCCTTTATAGCGCTGTAACGTGTCTTGCCTAACCGCACACAAAGCTGGAGCGACTTCTCTCTTTTCTTTTTGGCTTCTCTCATGGCAGCAGAGTCTGAAATACCCTTGCATAAAAACACAATAGTGAGAGTAAGGGTGAAGTGTGTGCAGAACTAGTGCACTGTAAAAGTAGCAGGTAGCAGGTGGCTGAAAAATATATGACAGGAGACATATGATAGCTCTACAACATTGCATGGCAAACAAAATTAGATTCTACTCCGTATGATTTTGTAATATATGAGCACAGGAAATGCAGGTACTCCTCCAGCACACCACCACATGTGGTCATATCTAAGATAACAGTCGAGTGAAAATAAATAGGTCTGTCGATTTTTTTAATGAACCGTCCGATCTATAAGGAACGGGCAGATGGCCTTCGTCTACCTCCCGCCAGTCACTGTTGATGATCTTTCTCGAACCGCCAGCGACCACCGGCCCAGACCCCTGCCTCCGCCGCCCCGCCCTCCCATCGACCTCACACCGCCGCCGTGCTTGGCAGCCCCCCAGGCCATCCCTTTAATCTCGGCCGACCTCCAGATCGGGCGCCAGTAGCTCTAGGCCGCACACGCCCCTAAGATAAACACCAAGGCGCTGCTTCCCCGGTGTAATAGGCGTACTAGCGCCTGTTACGCCGGGGAATGCTTCCGTTAATTGGGAATCAACTGGCCAGAAATTGAAATTCAGGGGGGCGACGGACCTCTAGCTAAGGTGAAATAGTATATGAGGAGAAACCTTGTGCATCGCGAGTTACTAGGAACATCTAGTATCAAGAAGAAGCGGTCAACTAGTGTCTTCTGTGGGATGAATACCGTGCAAGCAGAGACGTAAGATTTGCACGAATAAGGGAAGAGGAGTACCTTTTTCGGTTGCCGGTGTGGTCACCTCCACATGTCGCGCCGATCTTCTTCTTTTTACCGGGGAAACCAATGTTCTGGAGGGTGCAGGCTTGGACGAACCCATGGCCAAATTGTTGACTGTGTTGCCGTGGCCGTATGTCGGCGGAGGGGAAGCAGATCCGAGGCGGCGAAGGATGGCGTAGCAGGAACAACTCCGGTGCGGTGGAGGGTGGCGAAGTTGGAGCGGTAGCGGTGAGGCGCAGGACGGCGTGGTTGAACTGGCTCAGGTACAGACGGCTCGGCCTCGGCTTCAACTACTAGCCGTGGAGGGCGTTGCGGTTGAGGTTGCGGTGGACGGCGACGTCGGGGTATCGGCTCCGGCGTGATGGAGGAGGGCGGCGGTTGATGGGTGGGATGGGGTGGCGGACGAAGGACGCCGGTGTTTCGCGGCTGGTGGAGAGGTAGTTTTGGCGCCCACGGAGTACGAATGGGGAATCGGACGGGTGGGGGGGGGGAACCATGTTTCGGTCTGGGACGTGCTTGTTTTTGGCTTTTTTGAACAGAAGATGGGACACGCTTGTTTGAAATTTGGGGGAAGTACAAACTTTGCCCCCCTCTTAAATTTCGTACCTACTGCGGGTCGGGGGTAGGATGGTAATCCCAGGTGTCCCAAATAGTGGGCGGGAGCGATTTCGGCCGCGCGCATGTGTGCTTAGGCGGCCATTGTGTATGAATGTTTTTCGGATGCGGTTGCGTGGCGTCTAGATGAAGCTACAAACCTACCCCCGTTTAGACCTTTGGACGTCGGGCCGGTAGGTTTCACGGGTCAGAGTTATTAGAAAAGTAATTTCCTTGTACTACCAAACATTGGTCTCGCGCGGTTTCAGGCGAGTAGTGACCGTATAATCACCGCAAAACGTATATAGTGACCGTAATCAGCTTATTCTGAAGTTCAGTGAATGTATTACGCTTTTCTCTCTGTAGGCCCTCCAAAACTACATCTCTACACGTTCTCGCATGTTACATCTAGCAACTATGCAATACATCACTACTACTACACTCTAACACAATAAATCATATGTGTTTTTAGTTTTACTAGATATCATATTGTTACTTATAATTATTCAGTTTGCATACATTAAAATTGCCTTTGAAATGTATGGCCAGTATCATCTACCGCGCGGGAAAAATCCCGCCCTTTCCTGTTTAATCGGGTTTGTATCGATGGATCGTGCGAAACAGCAAAACTATAGTACTATACAGTACTACAAGTGACAGTTCACTGGGCCGTCGTGTCATCTACTCCTCCGTCGTAAGAGTGGAGCGCTCTCTTTCATAAATCTTCTAGTCCCTTTCGCCGACATGTGGGACATTAAGCTACCGGGTCCACGTGCCATACCGGAATACAGTGTAGAGCAGCCGGGGTGAAGCACCCCAGTCATGGCGCCGGCGTAGTAATGAGCAATGAGGCGTGAAATCACAAGCTGCACCTTTCCCGCAGTTAAGTTGGAGGGACGAAGCAACCACCATTTCACTCGTTGTTGAAGCCGCTTCTCCCTCATCTTCTTGAACTTAACCACGTGTTGCTTCTGCCGTTGTTCTGCCTCATGTGGGACGCGGATCGGCTTGGTAAAGCACTGACACATGGGACCGCATGTTAGCAAACCGCCAGGACAACGTCCTCCGAAACTAAGAAGCCTAATCCTAGACTTACAAAGGGCTACGTAGCTGCTACGTATACTTTCCATCTAATCTATATATGCCCCCCTGATTTTCAGGTGGGGTGGGCCTAATCCTCTCCTTTAATCCAATCAAATAGTCCCACATCACATCAGTTCGTAACTTTATGTAAACCATTACGTGGATGTAGCATTGCTCAAATAAGAAACCTCCCCCGCCATCCGCGCGGCAAAATCACCTCCTTTTTACTAATCTTGATTCTATAATTTTTTAGATCAATATAATTGAGATTTGTATAGATAGCACACAGGAGCAAAACCAAGTGGTACGGTTAAGGGCATCCACAATGTGTAGCCAAATGTGAAAATAGCTTTTGGCATCGTGGGAACCATTGTGGACGGTGTTGCCAAAGCCAAAAAGATGGAACAGAAGCTCCCTGATTGATTGATTGAAGGAATAGAAAAATGCAACGTCTCTCCTCTTTCTCCCATGCTTGGACGCATGTAGTATAGTATAGAGCACAGAGTCTACTCCCCTGTCCCTTCTATCACAAATCACAAAGCAGTGAGGCGTCAAATCACAAAAGCACGGACGAAGCAACCATCATTTCACTCTTCGCTGACTCCGCTTCTCCATCGTCTTCTTCGAGAAACCATCTCACCGCACTAGTACTCCTAGTAGTACTAGTAAAGGACTTACTGGATGCAAATAAGGCGGTTGTCTCGGCTTGCAGGCGGCACTTGCGAACGACTTACCGTGGTCTCCCTCAATGGTGTTCTCCGTCGAACGCACTTCGCCAAACCACCAAAAAAAAGATATCGTCGACGTCACCGCAATGGGGAAGGAAGTCAAATATAGTTACTACCTCCATTTTTTTGTACACAAGGCCAGTATATCAAAATTACAATTTGCAAAGGGCCACTAACACTAATCGAGGCAAAATTGATGGGGTTAGCAACGAAGGACATTAATATCCCCTGCATGCATGCGGAAGTGAGAAGGTTGGTTTGCATGGCGCTGCATTAATCAAGCGATAAGGAGTGAGATGGTTAGCTCTTTGGTCTTTGGAGAAAAAAATACGCATTAATTGACACGTGAAACGAGGATTTGTATCGATTAAATCCCGCGAAGGAAAACCCCGCCTTTCTTTTTTAACACTAGTACTCCTAGTACGTACGTACTTATCCTGTTTGGGTCTAGGCCTTGCATTGCCAAACTTCGCCACACATTTTTGCCAAGCTTGCCTAAAGTTTTCAAAATGAGAAGGAGGTACACTTGCGCACGGCTGTCGCGTTCGCACCGCACCCTCACACGGTCGCTCCTGCACGCCGCGGTCGCACCGCACCCTCACACAATCGCTCCTGCACGCCGCAAACCCAACCAAGGGAACGCACCCTCACTGACACGTGCTGTCGCATGTGAACAAACCAAACTCAGCCATCCTATCGCTGACACATAATTTTGGTTCATAGAGTATGTTTATCCAACCGCATGTTGGGGAGTATCCGTACGGCCCGTGCGGTGGTCTGTTGGGGAAGAAGAAGAGGTGAGGAAGAAGGAAAGAAGGGTTAGGAGACGTAGGATATTCATCCAACCGCCTGAAATGGTAGACTGACCCAAGTCAGGCGACTTGCATAACAAATATATGTTTTTACACAGCAAAAGATCCATAAAAACAACAACATAAAGAAAAACTATCACTGCTCGCGGAAAGAGACGGCCTCGTCGTCTTTGGCTGCCGGCGCGAACCAGCCATCGCTGCCGACGTGTGTCTCCGCACCGTGGTTGTCCTCAGCCTCCAGCTACTCGTTCAAGCGGAGTGTGCGGGCGCTCTGCACGGACGAGAGCACAACCCGGTTCAAGTCGAGGACGTCCGGTTCCGCCTGCAGGAGGGCCTCGATGGCAGCGGCATCCGCGCGCTCCGCGTCGAGTCGAGCCTCCGTCGCCCGGTTCAAGTCCAGGACGTCCGGTTCCGCCTGCAGGAGGGCGTCGATGAGAGCGGCATCCGCGCGCTCTGTGTCGAGTCGAGCCTCTCCCGCCCGGTTCAAGTCCAGGACGTCCGGTTCCGCCTGCAGGAGGGCCTCGATGGCAGCGACATCCGCGCGCTCCGCCTCAAGTTGAGCCTCCGCCGCCCGGTTCACATCCACGACATCCGGTTCCGCCTGCAGGAGAACCTCGATCGCAGCGGCATGCGCGCGCTCCGCGTCGAGTTGAGCCTCCCTCCCGGTCCTCCTTTAGTATCGCCATGTTGAACCGCTGGTCCGCCTGCACCATGGGGGACTCGGACGCTGGCACGAAGTCGACGTCCATCGTCTCATACCCATCGGGGGCCTTTTGCGCCGCGACCTCCGCCATGAACATTGGATCGGCTTCCTCCTCCTCGTAGCTTGGCTCCAGAGAACTCGGGGATTGGCCCGCCGCAAAGCGAGCTTGGGAACGGAGGTCTGTGGCGCCGACCGCCGCCGCGATTTCTGCGCGGCGCTCCGGCGTTAGCATCTTGTAGTAAGTGATCTTGCGGCGCACCATGGCTTTCCGGCGAACTAGGGGACGCTTGATGCGGGCTAGGGGATCGAAAGGTGGGGGAATGGGCTGGAGATTTGGTGTGGTTTTAAGGCAGTGGCTGGCGTAGGCCGAGCAGCGAAGGTTCTGGTGTGAATAGTGGTTCCGGTGATGACCGGTCAATCAGTTTTGACTGTACATCGCTCTTGTCGCGTTCGCGTTGCAGCCCGGCATGCTGGACCCTCCACGTCGCTCATCGAATGGAACGCGCTTCGTCTTGCGTTTTCGCTCGCTTGTGGGACCGCAGTTTAGAGCAAACCGACGTCCCTCCCCCTCCCCCGCCCGCGTCATTTATTATACCACCACTCCCTCCGTTTTATGCGGAGTAAATAAAAACAGAGGGAGTATACTACGGATGAGGATCCCCTGACGTGGCCGAACCCATTGAGTAACTAACATGCGGGGCCTAGCAAGCATGGGGTCCGCCAGTAAGTGACCGAAAGGGAGGGTAAGGCAGGAATACCTACGTCACAGGATCCACTTCCACTATACTACTTTGACCAAATGTTAGAGTAATAATATATGACATGCAACTTACACAAATGTTAGAGTAATAATATATGACATGCAACTTACACAAAGCATATATGGTCTAATGCGTTTTTCGAGGCTAAATTTGACCAAATGTTAGAGTAATAATATATGACATGCAACTTACACAAAGCATATGGTCAAATTCGTATGTGAAAGGAGTTTCCAATGATATAATTTTCACATTATACATCTCATGTACTATTAATCTTGTCAATAGTCAAATTGGAAGCCATCTCGAGTACAAATCTAAGAGTACGTACGAATCTAACAATTTTGATTGGGCGTTGTTGAATGTTGATACCTTTTTGATCAAAGTAGAGATACTTTGACTACACATAAAACTTATATGTAAACTAGAAAGGATAGGGGGAGTATATTGTACGTTAAAAAACGAAACGAACATTGAATACCCTTTATATATGATTTGCGGATGTTATGATCACCGGTTCAAAATTTTGAATCCGCCTTAGGTATCACGTGCCCCCACTCGTTCCCTCTCGATTTCATCTCGGGGTCCGGAGATCTATTGAAAGAGGACTAGGGTGGGTACATGCGAATGATACTCGGCGGAATGTTCAAATGAGGCATGCGGGAGGATGGACTCGACTGGAGGGCGACATGATCGATGGAGAAGAGGGTTGGAGAGGAATGAGAAATAAGCAAACGCCACATGATTATACTTGAACGGCTCAAATAAACAATAAGTTGTCTCGCTTGGCCTACATAGTGAAAGGCCTAATGCGCAACGCGGAGCACTGACGCTCGAATATGGCCGGGAAAACAGGGAAACCGACATGTGGGGCACACCCGTCGGGATGACGTAGCGCAGACTAGTCCAATGGAGGAGCTGGCCCACGACCTCCTTGCCACCGACAACCGTTCATGTGGGTCGTTGGGGCCAACAACGAGGCGCAGCTCCAGCACCGCCTCTGGACACGGCGACCGCGGTGAGCGACACGCTCATATCATCGCTAGACACAGTCAGTTTCAGTGTGCCAAGGGTGGCGTTAGTGCTGTGGCACGACCAACGGTATGTTTGGTTTGTGCCAAAGGTTGCCCCATCAAAGCATTGGGTAGCCAAAATTTTGGTTGAGGTATTGGTTGCCCATGATTTGGCCGACATTGGCAAGAAAAATGAACTAGAGTTGGCTAGAGTTCATTGGCATGCCAAAGAAATGGCAACCATCCAAACAAAGACCAATCTTTGGGTCATGACCAAAATTTTGGTTGAGGTATTGGTTGCCCATGATTTGGCCGACATTGGCAAGAAAAATGAACTAGAGTTGGCTAGAGTTCATTGGCATGCCAAAAAATGGCAACCATCCAAACAAAGACCAATCTTTGGGTCATGACCAAAATTTTGGTAAGGTGCACTTTGGCCACAATCCAAACACACCGCAACACCCGGCTCATCGAGGATGCACGGGGCGCCGCGACGCGTCTGCGGAGTGGTGTAGCGCAGCCAACTGCATCCTTTGGACCTGAGACCATGCCGGGTCGTCTTGCTTTTTCAATGACATGCGGGGATCGCATGTGAGCAAAGGGCATCTCCAATGTTGCCACGACCGCAGCTGATTACCCTTGCACACCAAAACCCTCGTCCCTCGCGCCATCGCGCGGTGCGTTCCCAGCCGGCGCCAGCTGCCCGCATTCATGCCGTCCGTTCATATGTCGTCGTTAAGAGGCTCGGTGCCCGAGGAACCAACTCCGGCGACTTAATGACGCACCCGGACGCTTGGCCTCACCGGAATGCGCTACTTAAAGCAGCAACGCCCAGCTAACCTCCACACCATAGCGCATCGTCCTCCTACCTGGCACCACATCCGCCATGACCGCAAGTGCAAACGCTCTGCGGGAGAGCTTGTCTTCGGGGATGAAGCTCGAGGTCACCGCCCTCGCTCAAGTCGCCTCTCACGACGCAATAGCGGCGTAGCCGGACGCGGACGCGACCGCACAAGCGGTGGCCACGCTGGCGGCCGATGACGGGAGCACCGTCAGCCACGCGTCCTACTTGCCGCCGTCCAACGTCCGGCACCGCCAAGGTCGGGGACTCCTCCGAGGATGAGTAGGGCATGGGAGGCGGCAGGGCATGGTGTGCCAACTGGTCGGTCCGTATCCCGTGTTCTACTCTTCCTCGCTGGAGACCGCACCTTCACTTCACGGGTCTTGAACCCCGCCCCCGTACATAGAGATCGCAGATGGAGGACGTCGGTCGCCGCCGTAGAATAGGTTTAGGGTCAGGTTTCTTTTATTTTTCTGTCCTATAAAAGTTCGAAATGTAATGAAAATCTGCCGTGTTTGCATTAATCTCGGCCGGTGTATATGAACTTTCACAATAATATACATATTGTAGGAGTACTAGCAAGATGCCCGTGCGTTGCACGGAAGATCAAGATCTTGTGGGAGAAAAGGATGGACGAGGGAAAGCCTTATCTGCAAATGTGGAGAGGAGTGCGGGTAAATTGTCATAGTTTCCTTCCTACCCGTTAGATATAGATCGGACGACCTATATTGCAGGATGACAGGCACACCATCATCACCAACTCTGATTTTTATTGAACCGAGACAAATCTAACATGCGAAGTATAATAAACACATTCACGCATTTCACATCTTTCTACATCTACGGGAACCTATGAAAGGGTTAGCGTAAATTGCCTCTCTCTCTCCTCCCCTGATTTTCATGGTGGTGGGCCCCTCCCCCCAATCTAGAATCAACAGCTCACACGTTTCACATTACATTAATTACATAACTGGGATTACGTAGGTGTAGCATTACTCGTCCTAAAAAACCCGACTAAGCCAACCTCCCAGCATATCGCGCGGGAAAAGACCCGGTCGCGTTGTTTTAGTCGGGATTACCGGATTACTAGTAGTAGTATCGTTGGATCGCGCGAAGCAACAAATTTTTTTTTGAGGGGGCGAAGCACCTAGTTTAAAATGAAAAAAGGCGGTACACTCACAGCACTCCTGTCGCGGTCGCATTGCACCCGGCACACGTTCGGTCCTGCACACGGCTCACGCAAACGGAACGCGCTTCGACTTGCCTCTTCACTGACAAGTGGGACTGCACTTGGAGAAACCGACCATGCGCCAAACTCCCCCTGCCCACCGCGTGAAAATCCTCCCCCCCACACCCAAAAATTCCCCCCAAATTCGATTCAACCGCCCTTCGGCCAACTAGCCAATAATATTCCCCAAACCCCCCTCCCCCCTATCCCCCTCCA
>NC_057814.1:248978175-248987402 GCF_018294505.1 Triticum aestivum
GCCGATACGTCGGCGCCGTGGTTCGGCGATCCTCTCACTCCCACAGTATGCTCTCGTAAACTGCCGTCCTCTAGCCGCGCCGCCACCTCTGGCTACGTTCTTGTGGAGGCGCACGGCGGTCAGCGCCTCCACCGCTGGCGACGTTCGTGTGGAGACGCACGGCGGTCAGCTTCTCCCACGTACGCGCATTCTGGACTGAGGCCCCGTTCATGTCGGTGTAGCGCTGAATGTTAGCTGATAGATGCTGTTAATCTCACTGTTTGCCGAAGTAGTTTACTGTCAATATGCTCTGCTTAAGAAGCTTCCTTGCTCTGTTCTACACTCAATCTGCTTTGCTGAGATGGCATGCCAAGGCCGATTAGTTGCTAAAATATCCTGCCATATATTTATTGTGACGTAGATTGCCATGGTCTAGTAGCCAATCTGTTAGGTGAAATAGCTCTACACCATTTTATACTCGATCTGTTGCTGCGATGGCCTTCGATAGTTCGATGGCTGTGTGCTCGGGCTCATTGACTGCTGAAACAACCTGCCATAATTTGGCACTCAAATCTGTTTGCTGAATTAGCTTTACATATATTTTGTTACTTAGATCTGCTCGTCCAAATATCTTGCCATAGCTTTAGACATCGACCTAGGTATTTTTTTCAGGACTTCATAAAAAAGCATATATGTTTTTCCTGTAATATCTAGTAGAAGAACTAATTTGTATGTCTAACAGATGGACAGGACTTGGATAACTTCTGCTCGAAGATTCTCCGCTGCATATGTCGAGGGGGATTGAAAACTTCATGAACTTTATCAGAGCTGAGTACGGTGGTCCGAAATCAGATGTGCTCTGCCCGTGTAGCAGTTGTATGAATTCAGTTACAAGACCCCAGTCAACTGTGCAAAAATCATCTACACTTGTATGGGATGTCGGTCACATATACTAGGTGGGTTCATCATGGTGAAGCTGTGAATGTCAATGTTATTGACTACGTGGAAGCAGCAGATCACCATCTTGATCTGCCTGATGCTCAGGTGGAAGAGGAGGAGGAGGTGGTGGTGGCGGAGCCAGTGAGTTTGACCAACATTGAAACAATGCTACGAAATGCTCGTGCATTCCGTGAACTTTCACCTGCAGAAGAAAAACGGTGGGCCCACATGTTGGAACAATGCAACGTTGCTGTCACCCCAGGAAATAAGCTGTCAGTATTCTCAGCTATGTTCACCTTTCTTCAGGTGAAGACATCTGAGCGGATGACCAACAAATCATTCGATGCGATGTTGGGTGCTTTCCGTGAATCTTTCCCAGATGCGTCTGAGCTGCCACACACCTACAGTAAAATGAAGAATTTCCTTCGTGCAGTTGGAATTGGATATGATATGATCCATGTTTGTAAGAATAATTTTGTTCTGCTCCGAAAGGATTATGCCAACTTAAGTGAATGCCGGAAATGCAAATCATCAAGATGGAATGATGGCGATGCTCTGAAGAGGATTCCTCATAATGTTCTGAGACATTTTCCAATTATACCAAGATTGCAGAGGTTGTTTCATGATGCTGAAACAAGAGAGGATGTACTGTGGCATTCTAGGAACCAGGAGTACAGAGATCAGAATGTAATGAGCCATCCATCTCATGGTAGTGAGTGGAAAAGCTTCAATGATAAACACAAAGAGTTTGCTGCTGACCCGAGACACATTAGACTTGGCTTAGCTTCAGATGGATTTAACCCATTTGGCCACCAGAGCGCCACATATAGCATGTGGCCAGTGCTTGTTATCCCTTACAACATGCCACCAAATGTCTGCACCAAAGAATCAAACTACATGATGGCCTTGCTCATCCCAGGTCCAAAAAGTCCTGGAAAGGATTTTGATTTGTTCATGGAGCCTCTTGTGGAGGAACTTCAACAGCTATGGAAGGGTGTTCTCACTCGAGACCTATATAGCAGCCCACCAGCTGATTTCTTTCTGCGTGCTGTTAAATTTGGTGCATCCATGATTATCCGGCTTTGGGCACTATGTCAGGGCGAACGACACATGGTTACAATGCATGTGTTCGCTGTGACAGGAATCCGCTGTCATACGCAATACTTAGCAAGATCTGTTACATTGGACACCGCCGTTTCCTTGCCAAGGACAAGCCGCATCCTAGAAAATACCGAAGACATGTGTTCAATGCAAAGCATGAAAACCATGATGCGCCAAAGAGGCTCACCGCCGATGAGTTGCAAGTGGAATTAGAGAAGGTCAGGCATATTACACCAGGAAACCATCCTGGTAATGGTAGCGGGAAAAGGAAGCGTTGCAGGGTAGAAGAGAGATTATTGTTTACCCGCAGGTCCACTTTGTGGGACTTGGAGTATTGGAAAGATTTGGATCTGCGGCATAATCTTGATGTGATGCACATCGAGAAAAATATATGTGACAACATTATCGGCACACTTCTTAATATTGAAGGCAAGACGAAAGATACCTTAAAATCTAGGATTGATTTGACACACCTGGGTATCAGAAAGGATTTGCAGGTGCAAGATGAAGGTAAACCACGGGATATGGCACCAGCTGTGTACGTCTTGGACAAGGTAAAAAGAAAAGAATTCTGCGAGGTCCTGTCACGTGTGAGATTCCCACATGGATTTGCTTCCAACCCTGAAAGGATAGTCAGTGCAGATGGAAACAAGGTACAAGGATTGAAAACTCATGACTACCACATCCTACTTCAAAGGGTTTTACCTGTTATCCTTAGAGGATTGGGCCGCCCTGACTTATACAGAGCAGTTGCAGAGTTGGGACAATTCTTCAGGGAACTCTGCAGTAGGAATATCAGGATAGATGCTTTGGAGCGTCTTAGAGACAAGATACCAACTATCCTATGCGACCTTGAGAAGATATATCCTCCAGCCTTCTTTGATGTGATGGTGCATTTGGTTGTTCATCTACCTGATGAGGCACTACTTAGAGGTCCAGTACAGTATGGCTGGATGTACCCTATTGAAAGGCGGCTAGGCACTTTCAAGGGCTATGTTAGGAACAGAGCTAGACCCGAGGGTTCCATTGCAGAGGCCTACATTGCTACAGAAGCGTTGACATTCTGCTCAAAATACATTGAAACAGCTGATCAGCTTAGCAAAGAGGTGGGCGAAGACAATCCCGGGCTCAATGTTTTCGATTATTCTTTTCGAGTTACAGGGAAGAGTCGACAAGAGGACAAACCTAAAGATTTGGACAAAATGGTTTGGTATGTGTTGAATAACTGTCCTGAGATACTACCTTATATCAAGTAAGTGCAGTACTGCAGCTTATACATCGTAATCTACTAAACTTGCAGCACATTCTTATATATTTAGATGTTTGACGCGATCACTATGTTGTGCAGCATCTACAAAGAGGAGTTACTGCCGCAAAATCCAAGAAACATTGACAAACTGGTTATGGCAGGATTTGCGAAATGGTTCAAGAACCATGTAAGCTTTTGAAGTGCACTGTCAGTTTTTTAATATATTGAGTACATAAGATGATCAGCTTGTCTATTTTCTAACCATAGGTTAAGAAGATGCGGGAGGATGGGCAGGCAGTTGATGATGCCCGTTACTCACTAGCAATGGGTCCTGATACTCGGGTAAGACATTATGAATCTTGCGTTGTTGGAGATGTGCGCTACAACACCCTTGCACGAGACGAAGGCAGGAAGACACAAAATAGTGCCATCATGAGCACGGATATGTATGACAAAGAGACAACTGAAATGTATACTAACATAACAGACATTGTTCAGTTGCAGTATATCTCCAGTTTCGAGGATCATCGGTGTGTTGTTCTGTTGTGCTGTCGTTGGTATAACCTATTTTCCAGGATCACAAAACCCAGAGCTGATGATTATTTCAAATCCATCAATGTCAAGGCGGCGTACCAGACCAACGAGCCTTTTATTTTGGCAAATCAAGCAACACAGATATTTTTCTTGGAAGACACATTTGCACGTAGCGATGACTGGAGAGTATTGCAAAGGTTTGAGCAGAGGAATTCGTTTAATGAAGTTGCACAACAAGATGATGCTTACACTGCTCCTGATGTACAAGATAACACAAATGTTCCTAATATCTTTGAGAACCATCACGTCAATGACGCCGGCGAAAAGATTGCCTGTCGTGCTGTGGACATACAAGAGTTGATCAAGAAGAAGCCAACGTTCGAGGACGTTGAGGACGAAGAAGAAGATGACACCGTGGGGAATTACGATTCAGACTAATACACATGGCGAAGATGTTGACCCTGCTGCTGCGGATGATGATTACATTGCTTTTGTCGTATTTGCCTGTCAGAAGACGTTTTTTTATCTACTATGTGAAATTGTGTTTGCTATGACAACTGAAACCCGATGAACATGTTGTTTAGTATTTTGCTGTGAGAACATCACTTGTTATGTATGCTGATTTGTGTTTGGTGATTGTATGACAACTAAAACATGATGACATTGTTGTTTAGTTGTACTCATATTTGGCTCTGAAACTTGAATTTGATGACATAGTTTGCTGTTGGACTGCAATTTGCTCGACGTCTTCGAATGAGAACAAAGCTGACCCGACAGGGCCTCTGCTATTTATTTATTTATATGAGCAAAAGGGGATACCCCCTGATTTCCGTTAATAGAAATCATTAGATGTTCACAACACTACGCCCAGCCTGCTACACAGGTTTCATTCATTACTAGTTTCAGCAAAGTGCTCATGTCGTAGCCACTGAATACATCACGAGTGCTACATACACTGCAAATAAAGAGACAATCATCCTACAGAGCACATCGATTTTGCCCATTATCTTCACAAGCCCTTTCATCTCCTCATTGCTGTCAAGGCCGTTCAGCAGTTGTTGCTTGGCCATGATCAGAGGAACTGCATCTTTAACCTTCTGCTCTGCATCTTCCTCTTCTGCCGTTCCTTCAGTTACTTGTCCAACACCCCAACCTGCTGGTATTGGGATTCCTCGGCTAACAAAATAATCAGCGTAGTTGCATTCCCCCACATCAGAACTTCCTAGAAATACAAATCACACAAATCTTCCCTTTTCTGCACGAATCAAATTGGAAGATCATCAACCAAACTATTAAAAAAATCAGCAACTGAAAGCAGCAGAACAACACTTAAACATATTATTACCCCATGATTCGGGCATTTGTAGAAGACTCGGCCAGGCTTGCGGATTGTGGTTGAGACGCGATGGATGACTCTGCGTGATTTGCAGCAGTGGCACCACACCAACGGCAGCGGGTTGCGGTGAGCAATCGGCTGCGGTGCGCGTGCCGGCGGGGGTGTGATGAGACCCACAGGCGATGGTACGAGTGGCGACTTGGCGCATATCTGGTTGTTGCCTGCTGAAGAGCAGGTGGACGAGCAGCCAGCAGACATGGTTGCTGCGGCCAGAGCTTCTGATGCTAGGCAGAGTAAGTAGAGAAGAGGAGAAGCGAACGTTGGATATGTCAGTTTCATTACTTGCAGAGTAGCATAGCACCATATATAGTCATAGTCTAGGTTTGGATTCGAACCAGCTACAGGAGGGACCTCCTTGTTTTGCGAAAAAAATTATTTCTCCACCTGACAGCTGGGACCCACCGGCTGTATCTTCGCACGGAAGGAAGTGCCTCCTTGTTTTGCGAAAAAAATTATTCATCCCGTTGACAGCTGGGACCCGTCAGATTTGGTCACTGACTTGTGGGCCTACTAAGCGGACGTGTACGCATGGCTTTGTCAACTTAATCAACAAATGATTCTAGTAGCTGGACCGTTGGATGTTAATCCAACAGCCGTGCTCCTTCTTCAACCTCTGTTCTTGCTCCTGTCTCCCGTGGGCGGCACCGCGGCTGTGCTGCCGCGCACCCGAACCAGTGAAGTTTCCCACCCCTCTCCATCTGCGACTCCACTGCCCCGTCTTCCCCATCTCCGGGTCGTTACAGTCTGGGTGCGCTCAGCACGGTGTGGTCAACATGGTCAACAACCGAGAGTCATCGGAAGATGACTGTACGTGAGAGGCTGAAAGTGGGGACGCACCACGCCCATGGACGCATGCATGCAACGGAACGCGGCGAGGTCAACGTGGTCAAGGAACGACTTCCATCGGAAGTATACTGTACGTGGAGAGTCTCAGCTGGGTCCACGGCCGCAGCAAGTAAGTGCCTCCTTATTACGCGGAAAATAATGATTCCTCCAACTGACAGCAGGGACCCACTGGATGGGCCACCGTATTTTGCGAAAAAAATGTTTGCCCCCTGACTGCTGGGACCCACCTGACGGGCCACCGTATTTCACGAAAAAACGTTCTCCCCGCTGTCAGCTCGGACCCACTGGAAGTGCCTCCTTATTACGCACAAAAAAATGAATACTCCCCCGGCTAGCTGGGACCCACCTTGGTGGGAGGCTGACTTGTGGGCCTACTAAGTTGACGGGGATGAAGGGCTTTGTCAACTTAGTCAATATGAACGATTCTAGCTCCAGTGACCGTACGATGTCCATCCAACGGCCGTAGTGCTTCTTCAACCTCTGGTCTTCTTGCTCCAGCCGCCCAAAGCAGCGCCGGTCGTGCTGCATGCTCCTGCCTCCCGTGGCCGTCTGTGCTGCCGCGGAGGCCTCACCGCCCCCTACTATTCCCACCGCTGGCCAGGCCCTGCGGCGACGGCAGCCTCACACCGCAGCCGAACCAGTGAACCCTCGTACTCCTCTCCGCGCGGGCTTCCACTGCCGCGTCTTCCCCGGCTCCGCGTCGTCCCCTTCCTAGGCCTCGTCGTCGTCCACCGCCGTGGTGCTCTCCGCGCGGCGTGGTCAACGTGGTCAAGGAACGACTTCCATCGGAAGAGTACTGTACGTGGAGAGGCTGACAGCTGGGTCCACGGCCATAGCCCAGTTTTTTTGTGATTTGCCAAGTAAGTCGCTTTGTCAGGCCTGTTGGGCTGCAAATCTTTCAAGACGAGGAGAGCTTTCATTCTGCTGGCTGAGAAAATGGCCCATCAGTAATGAGAAATGGGCTGTACATTTTTAAAACACATCAAACCGGCAATTAGTTTCAAATATCTTTTTTATTCATTTCGAGATTTTAAATTACATTAATTTTTATGCGTGGAGAATTTGTTGGATTTTATATTGATATACATTTATTTTTAAAATCAGTTTGAATGTGAGTCGAAATTTCGGGATTAAAAACAGTTCGGAAAGCACCGAAATATGCAAAATTTCGTATAATTTTTTAACCGTGTGGCCACAATATGGGCTGTAATGCTAACAAAAATAATATGGGCTCCAAAAAAACCTTAATAATTAGCAAATGGGCTGTAAATTACTAGAAATAATGGCAGATGGGCTGTATGCTGTTTTCCACAGATTTGAGGCTTTCCTAAAAAAAGGTTGACGCACAAGCAGTGACTGTTGGATGGCCATCCAACGACCGTCGTGCTTCTTCAATCTCTGCTCTTCCTGCTTCAGCCGCTCAAACAAGCGCCGGCGGGACTGCCTGCTCCCTCCTCCCCGCGGCCGGCTCTGCTGCCGCGCTGGCCTCACCGCCCCACCGTACTCCCATCGCTGGCCTAGCCATCCCTCTACTCACCCACACCTGCTGTTATTCTCCGGCGATGGCAGACGAACCAGTAAACCCTCGTACAGTCGTACTCCCCTCCGCGTGGGAAACAACTATCGAGTCTTCCCTACCTCCGTGTCGTTCCCTTCCTAGGCCTCGCCGTCGTCCACCGCCCTGGTGCTCTCGGCGTGGCCTGGTCAACATGGTCAATGACCGACATGCATCTGAAGTGGACTGTACGTGGAGAGGCCGACAGCTGGGTCCACGGCCGCACGCAAGGAAATGCCTCCTTATTACGCGTAAAATAATTATTCCTCCACCTGACATCAGGGACCCACCGAAAGGGCCTCTGTATTTCACGAAAAAAACGTTACCGCCGCTGACAGCTCGGACCCACCAGCTATATCTTCGCACGCAAGGAAGTGCCCCCTTATTACGCACAAAAAAATGAATACTCCCCCTGTTAGCTGGGACCCAGTATAGTGGCAGGCTGACTTGTGGGCCTACTAAGTTGACGGGGACGGAGGGCTTTGTCAACTTAGTCAATATGCACGATTCTAGCTCCAGTGACCGTACGATGTCCATCCAACGGCCGTAGTGCTTCTTCAACCTCTGGTCTTCTTGCTCCAGCCGCCCAAACCAGCGCCGGTCGTGCCTCATGCTCCCACCTCCCATGGCCGGCTGCGATGCGGCGGAGGCCTCACCGGCCCCTACTACTCCCACCGCTGGCCAGGCCATCCCTCTACTCACCCACACCCCCTGTTATTCTGTGGCGACGGCAGCCTCACACCGCAGCGAACCAGTGAACCCTCGTACTCCTCTACATGTGGGCATCCACTGCCGCGTCTTCCCCGGCTCCGCGTCGTCCCCTTCCTAGGCCTCGCCGTTGTCCACCGCCCTGGTGCTCTCGGCGCGGTGTGGTCAACGTGGTCAAGGAACAGCTTCCATCGGACGTGGACTGTACGTGGAGAGGCTGACAGCTGGGTCCACGGCCACAGCAAGGAAGTGCCTCCTTATTATGTGCAAAATAATTATTCCTCCACCTGACAGCGGGGACCCACCGGACGGGCCACCGTATTTCGTGAAAAAAACATTTTCCCCTGACTGCTGGGACCCACCAGCTACATCTTCGCACGCAAGGAAGTGCGTCCAGGCAAAAAAAAACGATTCGCCCCCCTGACTGCTGGGACCCACCAGCTACATCTTCGCAGGCAAGGAAGTGCCTGACAGTCGGGACCCACCTGGTCGAAGCGTACGTAGCGTTGTCATTCTGGTCGCGAACGTGTACGTACATATATACTGGTGGATGTAGAGGCGCGCACGTGTCGTAGTAGAGGCGCGTACGTGTCGTAGTAGAGGCGCACACGTAGCATGTACACGTACGTACAGCGGCCAGGGTGCAAGAAAGAAAATACGGCCACGTATGTGTACATACGGGCGGGGTCTCGAACGCCTACTCGCGCATACGTACGGCCAGGGCTCGTGTACATGGCTGGGTCGGAACGGAGAAACAGCGTTGTCGTTGTGTTCATGGGGAGGCAACGGAATGCGTCGTGTTCATGGGGAGGGGTGTGGCGTACCGCAAAACGGAGGAAATGGACCTCCTACGGTCGAAACGGGGGTCCTGTTGATCGGGAGGAGTGTGGCGTACCGCAAAACGGAGGAAACGGACCTCC